>NW_004524585.1:2905164-2943732 GCF_000260255.1 Octodon degus | reverse complement strand
AAAAAAAAAAAAAAAAAAAAAAAAAAAAAAAAAAAATTATATGCATACAAAGAGATGTGTTGGTCAGAGCAAATGACTACCTATTTTTTCACACTGAAATGGATAAATTGGTGTTCTGACTTCAAACATCAATCTGATCTTAAACTTCATTAGAGTGTTTACATTTTCAGAGTTTGATAAACACTGGCAGAATGATAAAATCACATTCCTGCCATGAAGAGCTGAGGCTTGGACTGGAGTGAATGTCAAAGGTAATGTGTGATTGTGAGGCCTCTATTTGAGGAACTCAGTCAATTTTCACTATCTTGATATGTACCAGGTCCACACTTTCTTGCCACGCTACACTGAATCACATAATCTAGTCAGGGATTTGCAAGATTGAAAAGTTCAGAGTTTGAAGAGATTTTTAAAGATTAAAAAAAAAGGGGGGGGGATTTCCTAACCATTATCTGGTGTTCAAATGTTTAAAAATCTCAATATAAACTGTAGCTCAAACAATGTATGAAAACTTCCAGAGGCTTTCTACTCTCAAGAATATTCTGCTTAGGCCAGTGAGTTAGCTCAGAGGACTAAGTGCCTGCTTAGGCAAGCACAGGGATTGGGTTTCAATCCCTGGCATCACACGCTGCACCAGCCCCACCCCTGGCCACTGAGACCAGGCATGGTGGAGACCAGGCATGGTGGATCATGCCTGTAATCTCAGCACTGGAGAGGCTAAAAACAGGAGGATTACTACCAGTACAAGCTGCATAGTGAGGCCTTGTACAGAAGAAGAAGAGAAGAAGAGAAGAAAAGGAAGAAGAAGAAGAAGAAGAAGAAGAAGAAGAAGAAGAAGAAGAAGAAGAAGAAGAAGAAGAAGAAGAAGAAGAAGAAGAAGACGACGACGACGGAGACGGAGACGGAGACGGAGGGGGAGGGGGAGGGGGAGGACGGGGAGGAGGAGGAAGAGGAGGAGGAAGAGGAGGAGGAGGAAGAGGAGGAAGAGGAGGAAGAGGAGGAGGAGGAGGAGGAAGAGGAGGCGGCAGAAGAAGCAGAAGCGGAAGCGGAAGCGGAAGCGGAAGCGGAAGCAGCAGCAAGCAGAATATTCTGCTAATTTGATAGAAAACTATCAATTTGGGCCAAATCTACCTCCATAAAATTTGCAAACATATTCAGGGGCTTTGAACAGCCCTATTTTTCTTCCACAAGATGAACCTGCAGAATAAGGAGAAAATCATAATATCATTCTGTGTTGGCCCTTCTAAAAGCTAAGCTCTACCATGTTTCAATCACGACTTTCTAAATCAACTTGCTTTAAACTTGTTCCAGTTTAAATATTCACTCCTTTATATCACTTGTGAGTTTAGCAAAACATAGTTGTAGCATGAGCTGACAAGCACAAATAACATTTTCTGGCTGGTCTACTTCCAAGAATGAGCTAAAATTGCATCAACATTACTGAGGGCATATAACTGAAGTACAGTAAAAAAAAAAAAATGTCATTTTCTCTTTCTCATTTTATATACACCCATTTTTTTTTTTTTTTTTTTTTTTTTAGATTTTACTTTGAGGAGTAGTATTAGAGACTGATCCATAACCCCGGTTGTTTTTACTTTGAGGCAGGGTCCCACTAAAGTTTCCCAGCTTGGGCTTGCACTTGGAATCATGCTCTGCATATGCCTTAATTTTAAGCAAGTGAGGCTTGGAAGAAAGTAAGCAGAGGCTTTCATTTAATGGTGCTGACAATTAACACCCCTATCTTCCATCAGTTTAGCACTAACTGAAAGAAATATGAAGGCTGCATTACCTCCCAAATGTCCACTTTCAACACAGTACTATCACACTGCACCTTTGGGCATGACACTTTCAGGTGACACAAATATTCCATCTGTAGCAGCCATCGTTTGCCTCCAGCTCCATGTGTATCTTCCCAGAACTGTACCATAGATGGAGCAAAGTCAACTAGAAGGCAAAGCTCAACAGTGCTCTCTTCCTTCTGTCTATAGTTACAGAGCTTCTGTAAATGATCCTTCCAGGAAGACAAACTATTTTTATGGCAGCCTAGAATTCTAAGAGGAAAGACTGAAGAACTTCAGGAAATCTTACAAACCTGGAACTGCCTTTGTATCAGTCAAATCATACATTATGGCTGCACAGTCCCAGCCCAGCCTACCTCAGCTGGAGTAGAAATAGACATGTAAGTTAATGAGAAATACCTAAAAGTGTCCAGTTAACTTTAATCTGCTACAATCTACACTCTGCCACACTTGCATTTCCTCACATTTGCAAACATATTTGTTCCCCGCCATCAAACACACACAAAACAAAGTCCAAAGCCCATCACAGCGCATCCTCAGGCTTATGCTTAAGGTTCAAGATTGCATCATCAAAATCTGGACTTTGTAAAGAAATCAGGTTTCAGCACCATCTTCTGATGCTTCCTTCCAAGTCAAAGATCTGAGTTAAGTAACAAGTTACCCATTGCTCACGCACCTAACAGACAATCACAATACAAGAACAGGATAAGCAAAACAAAGAGTAAAAATGCAAATTTTATGGTTTTGAATATTTTCTTTCTGCCTATTCTTGGCGGTGTTCTCAATGTCATGTGGAGTCTGTAGTTTTCAGTAGCCACAGTGTGAACTTCTCACACAGTGAGCGCTGTTCTTTTAGGGCCTCGGTGCGTGAATTAGTTCAAGGCCATACTTCCTCTTCAGAGAATACAGCGCTGGCTCAACACATCAAAGGTAGCAAACATGCCACGTCTTAGAAAACTGCAGCAATTATCTTTGAAAAACTGTGTGTCCAGAAGTAGTAGTTAATTCTCCAAAGACTATAGGAGAGACTGACTAAAACCAAATACTGGAAAATTCATTTTGGCTTTGGTTTCTCTTGCTTTCCACTACATTTATGAAAACTGTACAGAATTTAAATTATTTATTATATATGAAGGACAAAATATACTTCCCTGGCATCCATAGCTAAAACTGCCAATGTCTCATATTCTATATTTCCATAATAAAGGAGCAAATTCAGTTTGCAATATTTTGAATTGCTATGTAGTTTTGTAGGCTTAGCATGGTTCCTAATTGTTCACTGTAAAGATTAAACTAAAGTTTTTCAGGTTCTTTGTTTTTCTTTTTCTTTATTTTTTATCTCATTACTTCTCAGAAAAGTAGACTTTCTAGAAATCTGTACTCTCTGACCCAAGAACTTCAGCCCCAAATGAAAGTATAAGTAAAAATTTTAAATTATGATAGTTTAAGCTTCATTTCAAGTTATCATAGTTTAAGGAAGCAGTAATGAAGCATAATTTTATCTTCTTAGCAAAATTAGAGTGCCTTGTTTTACTTAGTTTAGGCAGGGTTTGTGCTAACTGTGGCCACCATCAGCTGACACATAAGCATGGGCCATAATAAGAGGATAATCACTCCAGCATCTGACCCCTGGCCTTTGCCCACCTGCCCTCTCTTGCCTGCCTCTCTTTCCCAGGGAGAATTACTAGTTTTATTCTGGAGTGTTCTTCTAGGAGGACTGTTCTCTCACACACTGTAAATTATGCATGTTTGATCTTTCTATCAAAGCAAGCCCTTTGACTTCATGTTGAAGAATTTTTCAAAGTTCCTCACATGTAGCTAACACCTTAATTTAGGGTCAACTAGTGACATTGGGTTTCCTCTCTTAATACAATGCCTCTAGTTATTTCACTAAGAATTTCAAAGTAAAGAATTGTGTTATCTGGATTTAGGCTGCAATATTTTATAGAAGATCTATAATTTTTTAAAGCTTACACTGTATGCAACAATGCTATAATTTCTCTTACAATCATTAAACATATGGTTGACCCAACAAAACCTTTGACCCATCCTTAATTTGAATTCTTTTTACTTGCCGCAGTTCAAGAAATAAATAAATAAATAAATAAATAAATAAATAAATAAATAAATAACTGATAGCAATTTAACAATTTCAGGTGCAGTTTTGCTGTGGAGGAAGACTAAACCAGCTCCCTTTAGAAGAAATGAATACAGAAGCTATTTAAGAACTGTGGAAGACTCTAGGCAGCTGGTGGGACTCTGGTAAGCTCCAACCTTAGACCCCAGTGTTCAGGTGTGGTTTCAGTCCAACCTTTTAAGAACCAAGAAGAACCTGAGTGGCCTGCATGACTCTGGAGCTAGAATCTTTGGCTCCACCTTATGAAGACATGGAGCTTTCCTGTCACCTGGTCCATCCATTTAAGAACTTAGGAGGACCGTAGGTGACCTGTGGGCCTCTGGTGAGTTGCATCCCTTGAGCTCCCAGTGCACAGGTGTAAAGCTTGTGCTGGCACTGGTCCAACTTCTTCAGAATTTAGGAGGATTCTGGGTGGTTCATAGAATCCTGGTGCATCTGGCCAACACCCACACACTGAAGTTTCTTGAGTATTGACCAGTCACCCCCACTAGTAGTAAGACCTTTGGTGAGTCATACCCTGATCCACACTGTAGCAAAAAACTTACTGACACATGCTTCACCACACTCCCACCACTGCTAGGTCTGGGTGATTATTGGGAGCTTCAACAATGCCAAAACTCAGGAGCAAAAGGCAACCTCAATCTTCTAGCCCACCCAGAACAAATCCAAGAGACAAATACATACAAGAAATTAGAAATCATACACCTAAAATTTCTGAAATGATAGCAACTGAAGTAAAGAAACAAGTCCGTCAGGCTATGGAAGAAATAAGATTAGAAATAATCTCTCAGGTCAAAAAAGAAATGGCAATAATCATGAAAGAATTGCTCAGCACAGATTAAAAAGTCATAGATTAAAAAAATAAAGGAGAATAGAAAAATGATGAAAACACTGAATAAACAATACAGGAAGAAATTAGAATACATGAGACAGATTCAAATAGATACCAAGGAAATTAAGAACTCCATTGAAAGCTGGCAAAACTGTTTGAATGAAACTGAAGATAGATTTTCAGAACTCAAAGACAATGGTGCAGCTACTGAATGTGTAAGGAAAGCTCTCTTAAAACTAACCAGGAAATAATAATTCAGTATGTACAAGATAATATATAGAAAAATAGTATAAGAATAATGGGTGTCAATGAAGCAGCAGGAGACATGGCAAATGACATAAAAAGACTATTTGCAAAAGTACTAGCAGAAAATTTCCCAAACATGAGAAAAGAATGTGACATATAGGTAAGTGAGGTATAGAACGCCAAATGCCATAATCAAAATAAATCTATACCTAGATAGATAACAATCAAGTTCTCAGAAATTCAGCAGAAGAATAGAATATGTATGTAAACAGGATGGTTTGGACAACTGTACTGTGGATTTCTGCTGATCTATGGAAAGGAGCAGATAATGCTTAATTTGTTTTTTCTCTTTTTTCAGTTGTTTCTGTTTCTCCTCTTCTTGTATATTTCTTTCTTCTTCCGATTTTGTAAACATATATCTGGTAATACAAATAACTGTTTGAGAGACATCTTTGAATTACAACAAATATTGTGAGATTCCTATTGCTTTGCTAAGTGAAATTCCGTATCACTTGCAATTTTTCTGTTTTAACACTATTTTGTACTCTCTTTATAAAATAAAAAAGAAAGAAATACACATAAAGGATCAGTGAGTCCTCTAATTCACCTCAAGTTTCAGTCTTGTTTCCCTTTTATCACCAGTGCTACTCCTGACCTTAACAATTTGACAATGTTAGCACAAGAAATAAAATCAAAACTACTAATGGTAGATTGTGCTTTTCCATGATCAACTATCCATAGAATGACAGTGATCTCTAGCTACAGGCTTTATTCACCCTGAGTGTTTTCTTTGGTTGGTAGAAAACTCTAAATGTGTTTTAATTTATTTAACATTTTTGTAAATCTGTTCCCATTTTTGTAATGTTATTTTTAGTAAATCACAATGATATACAGTATTCTCATACTGTTGAGCAAAATCATTCTAAGACATCATTGAATTAAATTAATTTTATCAAAGGTCTCTTTTCTATTTTTTACCTAAAGTCTTTGTAATATGTTTATTACAACTTTATTTTTGGCATCTTATCTAGAGTCTTTGCCCACATTTCTATAACATTACCAAAATTTTGCTTCATTAAATCTGCAAATCTGTAGTCTGTGCTTCTTCCTGGATATTAGACATTTGCAGGTAATCTGTCATGTTTGACTTTGTGCTCATTCTATTATAATTTATTATGGTTAAACCCAAGATGCATCCTGGGAAACAAGCATATTTGATGATACACTGCCTTGTCCTCAAGAATAACATAATTTCCAAATTAGAGGGTACTTTTCAGACCCAGGCCTACTCATAAGGAGACAGTTTACCAAAGCCATAGTTACCACTTGTCCTTCACAAATAACGGATCATCCAGTAAGCTCACCACGCTCTGCAATTAGAAGCTTCTCCACAAGACAAGTCGATGGATCTTCCTTCATTTGGATAAGTCTATAACAACTTAGTTAGTCTGTTACATCTAATGCTTATAAATAAACACTTTTATTTAAAAATTATTTTATAATTCAATGTTGTTTCTATATTTAACTGAAATGCTTCCTTTTAAAGTACATTTTGTAATAATGGTAGCATTACCCAATTCTGTAAGATTGAGTTACTTGATGAGATCAACACCATTATATCTGTCTTGGTTACTTTTCACTCGTTGCTGGGACAAAATACCTGACACCCAAAATTAAGGAAGGAAAGGTTTATTTAGCTCACAGTTAGTAAAGATTTCAGTCCATGGTCTGCTGGCTCCAAGGCAGAGTGGAATATGTCAGAGGGCGGCAGTTCATGGCAGCAGAAAACAACAAAACAGCAAGAGCCAATACAAGGAGTAGTGGCAACAATGGCAGCAGAGAGCAAGTCTGTCTACCTTATGTTTCATACAGGCTCTCTGCCCCAGGCTTGGTGTAGCACTCACACCCAGAATCCCAGCAGCACTTACATCCATAATCCCAGTACAGAACTGTGAATTAATCACAAAGTCTAGTAACCCATCCCAGTGACAAATGAGGCTTTGGAGGAACACCCAGATACAAGCCATAATGATATTTCGGCAAATAATACTGTTATGTTTTGTACCTAGATGTCCCCCCAAAGCATCATGGAGTCATAGGTGGGCTTCCAGATTTTGTGATTAATCCATGATCCAATGCTGGGATTATAGGTGTGAATGCTACACATATTATGGGACAGTAGCTTAAATACAATATAAAGGAATGAAAGAAGTTGGCTCTCTGCCACTGCTTTTTCTTTCTTGCTCTTGCTGTTTTCCACCACTGTGAACAGCTGCCCTCTTCCATGTGCTGCTCTGCCTTGGAGCCAGCTGATTACCAACTGAAACCTTTGCAAACTGTGAGCTAAATAAACCTTTCTTTCCTTAATTTGGGATATTGGGTATTTTATCTCAGCAACAAGAGAAAAGCAACTAAGACAAACACTATGTGAGAAAATGTTTTCTCTGAGTCTTCTCAAAATGAAAACAAAGTATACTATTTGCCTCTCTATTTTGTCTCTCACACCCTGACAAAAATGACAGACAAAGCAGAGTTAAGAAGGGAAAGTAGCATACTTGATCTTCCATGGCATTTGTCTCCCTTTTGAATTTCTTTCTCCCCCACCTTTAGTGAGGTACAATCGGAAGCTAAAACTTACATGTAATCAAAGTAGACAGTGTATTCTATATATACATTATAGAATGATTACCACAGTTATTTTCCTGATATCTTTAAAATGAAATCTCTCCCTTACAAATGTAATAGCGTACACTCATTCAAAATTCAGGTGGAGCTACCGTTTTTCTCATCTTCTCATAGTTTTTACATTAACATGCTGAAAATTCACTCATTTTCCTTCACTACTTGTGCGTTTGAGCTGCTAGTCTGTCTTTGTGCCACATCTGCCTCAGACCCTAAGATGACTAATAGGATTCCTATTTACACGAATGTCTTGACTTTGTTGGATCTTTCCAGACATTTGTTTGCTTCCTACTGTGCCCTAGAGAATGGAACGGCCATTCCTCTTATTCTGGCATTCACTAAACAGTAGGTGTACTGCTTTCAGATGAGCTAATTTAAGGTTCTGGTGCATAATGTTGAGGGACTGTCCATATAACTCCAGGGGAATATAATGGCTATATCGTTATTTTTTTCCAAGACACAGCAATTAAGGTTCTGTAAGGAAATTGTTCTCAGAAATCATTTTCCCTTTATGCTTAGCCTCATTAAGCTCCCCCCTTTTTGTTCCTGCTCTTGTCAACACCCAATCTATAAGCATAAAATGTCAGCTCAGGGAAATTACATGATTTGGCTTGTTACAGTGGTGAAAAGTAAAAGAAGTCTAAATGAAGTTCAACTCATGATGATATTATCACACTTCCCACTTTATTCAAAATTAAAACACGAATTTAAGAACTAAAAAATGTCTATTAACATGTAGAATAAGGCCCTTTTGATCACAAACTCCTGTTTTCAAAGTCTGAACATGAAGACAAGTGCTAAAGCTCAGTATTTGTATCCCTGTCCCACAGTCTACAGAGGCTGACAAAGCTCAGTGAGGGCTTCTGGAAAGCAAGAGAGCCAAGTATGGCCCCCCAAATCAGTGCTTCAAAGAAGGAAAGCCAGTGAACAACACTTAGGAGATATTTGCACCGCTAATTAAAGGGGGAACATTCCAGACAGCTTTGCCATTCTTACCCTAGAGCATAGGTACGTCTTGGACTTGATAAAGAAAGGGGCGTCATTTGCAGAGCTTCAGCAGGCAACTTGGAACTATAAAGCAATAACTGAGCAAACAAAAGCCAATCTTTGACAATGTCAGAGGACGGCTGGTGCAGATGAGTGCACTCGGAAGCACCTATGGCCAGATCTCTGCTGTGTGGAGTAAATAATTATTGCTTTTTAAAAATCAGTTAAGCCACTTGCTTTCCTGGTATATTATTACATGCAGCTCAATTTTCTTAACTAATAAAAATAGCCAATACTACCTATCCATCAGTCAAAATATCTAGTCCCTGCTTTTAAGGGAAATAAGGTCAGAACAAAATTTTTAAACTAACACTAAATAATAAATATTTAATTAAAATAAGCACATGTGAAGCAATTCACAACAAAATATGTTAAAGGTCTAAAATTAAAATCTGCATCACACATGAATTGTTTTTTACATTTATCTGTGTATAAATGCTGAAGATTACTGTGAGGCTATGTCAAAATATAAATGACTGATTTTGCCCATGTTAGTATTTTATTAAGGAAATACATTATTATTCATTGTTTCAACATATTTTGATAACTTCAACTATAAAACTTCTTTAACTAAAATTTAAAAAGTATGAACAAGCATGTGTACAGCACTATTTTTATAACTCAAATATTCAAAAATCAATTGACTCTCCAGAAAGAAAGAGAAATAATAAAACTTGAAACTGCTCTATATCTTCAATTTTATTTAGAAAATCTTATGTATACTCTAAGTGCAAGAAATTGTGGTTCTACTAGCTTCAACTAGTAAGATAAATGATAAAAATAATGAGAGTAGGTACTTATTTTTTAAAAAGAGCAACGAATAAATGTCAAAATAAAAGAATGGCAGTTCTAGCTATACATTCCAATTTTTGTCAGCTTCAGTAGGATAATATATGATTCATGTTGTTTTGATATTGTTATTTGTATTCAGTGAACTCAATCTGCTTCTATGAAAATTGCAAAAACATGTCAATTTACATTGTCCTCAAAAATAGAGAGTTTATGATGTTCTTTGCTATCACTCCCAATATATTACTCTATTTGATGTTATACAGGAAAGATACCAAATTTCACTAGAATTCTTGTTGACAAAAATCAAATTTAAATTGTAGTCAGACCCCTTTAGCTAAGTTTAATCAAGATACTTTTTATAGAAGAAAGTAGACTTTGAATTCAGTGAAAATGTACAAAAGGATGAAAAAATATTAAGAGGTTGATATTATTAGGTTTGCCACGTAAAACACAGCAAGCAATGTTTATGAAATATTTATGCTAAAATGTATTTGACTTGTATTAATTTTCAGTTTTTTAAAGTGTCCTCTTATTTTTGTTTTGTAAATACTACAACCCTAAATAACAATGGTTTTAGTAAAGGCTTTAATTTTCCTCCTTTTTCTGGCATTAAGTTACTGTTTTTTTTTTGTTTTGTTTTGTTTTTTAAATTTTTTTTTTTTTTTTTTTTTGTGTGTGTGTGTGTGTGTGTGTGTGTGTGTGTGTGGCCAGCTCAGCCCACCAGGGGGCGGGGCTGGCTGGCATGTGGTGCTGGGGGATTGAACCGCGGTCCCTGTGCTTTGCTAAGCTTGTTCTAAGTAGATGCTTTAAACCACTGAGCCATCTCACCAGCCCCAAGTTACTGTTTTATGGAAGTAGATATCTTCTAACAGTCAAATCACCAAACATATATTTCCATCTTTTAGTTAGGTCCTAGGAATTGTATATAAAGATGCATAAGACCTGATTTTAACACTAAGGTACTCCTCTATAGCATGGTTGTAATTATTAGAATTTTGGCTTTTCTACCATATCCTTTAATGAGGACAAATTTGTGAGAATAATCTCAATACTTGGAGCATCCACAGTACATCAAGATTATTTCTTGAAAACCCAGATGTATTCTCATCTGAAGCTAATTTTTATGCTGCTACATACACATAGCACCACTGCTCCCAGCCTCTAAAAAGATGAGGTCCTTATACGGAAACATCTTTTGCTATCTGTTCATCTACACATCCAAGATTTTTTTCTACCCTTCAGATTCCCCAAACTTCTCACTCTACCCTCAATTGATAAAGTGGTTCTATCTAAAGATTTGAATTTCCTCCACTTACCTTTCTCCTGTTCCTCTTTAAAGATCTTCTCTAAGAAACATGTAGGCTAAATATATAAGTGAGATACCAAGGAGTCATGGTGGTCTGTCTTATGACATCTTAAACATAGGCCACGCATTATGGGTGTAGTGCAGGATGCCTGGGAGAGACAGCGTAGTGTCCAGTGAGCAGCAATTCCTTCTTGATTTCAGACAAAAGGAAAGCAAGTGGATGGGCTGCATGCAGGTAATTAAGTGCAGACTTGACAAGATCATTGTTGCTTGTATTTCAATGTTCAAAAAGTTGGAAAATTTTAACTGTCCTCAAGTGTAATAAAGAAGAAAAATAGTCCCAAGTAGCCAGAAAAAAAGAGAAAAAAACTGAGCATGGATGAATGGCTGGAATGAATCCCTTGCCTTAAATTAAGTGTCCACATGTTTACTTGGACATTCACTGTTTTTTATGAGTTGACAATCTATTTTCTTCAACAACAGAAAGAACGTGAGCAAAATAAGACAGGACCACAGTGCTAAACATGAGTATTTATTGATGTTTTTTAGCAGCAACTCACCACTTCTCCCCCAGTACTTCATAAGATCGATCACTCACTCCTAACAGCACCCCTTCCCTTTTTCTCCATAATAAAATGTGTCTTCATAGCCCTTCTGCCTATTTCCTCTTCTTTCTCAAGTTCTTTTAGATTTTTCATTTCTCCACTGACTCAAAAATACTATTTTTTATTCAGAAATCTGATAATCAAGTGCTATTCTCTTATTCTGTTACTTCTTATATAGTATAATGGTTAGGAAAAGGACCTTGAACATACGTAGGCGGGATTTAGAGGAGCTCTTCAAGTTCTACCTGCTCTCAGAACTGTTTAATTAACCTCTCTGTTCCCCAGCTTCCTCACCTATAGAACAGGAATGGTGAGACAGAACTTGTGCCCAAAAGTCTGTGACAAGGCCATGAGCTACAGGTAAAGCAGGGAGAGTAGTACCTGACATACCGGTCACTGTTGTGTCAGTTACGTGTTCCTAAGTACTGTGACCACCTCTACCACTATCCATTATTGATGAACTCAAATTCACACGACAACCTACAACCGACGTAATGTGTTATGGAACCATGAGTTTGCTCCCATTGTTGATATTTCTAGTAGTGTAAGTTCAACTTGTGTAAGTACTATCTACTTCTATAATCTGATTTTCAATAAGCTTTCTTTCTTATAGAATCTTATCAGTGTTCACTCGGACTCTCAAACTAGACAAACATGTCTATTAAACGTGAAAGAAATTGTAGCAATTCTACCTTCAAATCCATCCTTTTCTTGCTTCCTTATTTTTCACTCACCTCTTCTCTGACTTCCTCATTGCTCTGCATTCCTCTAGTCTGGATTCATCCTGCAGCAGATATCACCACTGATTAATCTTCCTAAAAATACTGTGCAACACCATGTTTTTAATAAACTAAGCAGAACATACCTATCTTCTTTGATTTCTCTCCTCCTCTAGTATCTTTATTTATTTTTTATTTTATTTTTTTTTTTGGTACTGAGAATAGAACTCAGGGTTGTGTGCTTGCCTGGCAGGTGCTATATCACTGAGTTATATCCCTGGCATCTAACATCCTTTGATAGCAAGCATTCACAACATTTTCAGATCTTACAAAGTACAAAAGTGGCACTGCCAATATTTCACACTGGAAGGAAGGAAGAAAGGAAGGGGAGGGAAGTAGGGAAGGAGAAAGGGAGGAGCAAAGGATGTGAGGAAAGGTGGAAGAGAGGGAGGATAACTTTTCAAAGAACAATTGTTTTCCCCCGCAGAGGCATTCAACCATGGTTCTTTTTAAATTTTTTTTTATTTTTTTCCATAATTTTATTGAGAAACAAATAGCAGTGAGACAGTTTCAAAACAAATTGGTAGGACAGTTTCAATAATTAACACATTGCATACACTCTTACTAGTGGTTAACTGCTGTACAAGATGTGGACATGATATGCTATTTACAAACACCTGTAGAACAAATCACTCTATTCATTAAGAGAATGCAATTATATTTCTATCCTAACCATTTTCAATACACAGATACAAAATGAACATTCATCTGTATTCCCTTTTTTTCATTAAGTTCCGTTATTTGAATATTATAAGTGTGTTAACCCAGCAAAATATTCTAAAAGAGTCGAGTAGTCCATAATAGTATCGGGTCTTCTGTTTGACTGGCAATGTCAGAAATTGTTGACCTGAGTCCCCTACAGCTCAACATAACAGCATGGCTTTACTTCTTAAACTTTATTTTTATACTTGTCTGCTGGATGGTTAAGACCAAGGTAAAGCAGGACCTATGCAACAAGAGTTGTCGCTTTTCGGTCTGATAAGGTCAGTGAAATCCCCTCAGGATTTATCCTGAGATCCTGTACCTCAGATTGTAGAACCTTTGTCAGTGTCAGCCATGTGGATGAGTCACGGCCATTGCTTGGCCAATATGCTCTCTGTGAAAGCCTGAGAGAGTGTTTTCTCTCCATGTGACTCTCCTTAGGCACACTCTACATCATCAATCACTTTCCTCTTTGGCCCCATAATCTCCTTGATCAGAAAATTTGGGATACTACCGAGTTACATGACATTACAGTACAAGTTCTCATATGTCCTGAGTCTTAAGTGACCTTGGAAGGCTAGGGCCAAAATGTTGGCTTTCCTTGCGGCCCTCCTTTTTCTCTAATTTTGGTCTGCAAACTTAGGTTGTTAACCATCCAGAAGACAAGCTTATTGTTATTACCATACAACCTAGACTGTTAAGCTTAACCTCACTATCTGTCTGAATATCAAACATCTTATGCATAACAAGGAACAGGTATTTTTTTATCACATATTGATATGCTGAACTTTAAGTCCCTACAGAATATGATGAAAAAACATTTAAAAATTAGAATATATTTTTAAAAATAGGCATAAAGAATTATATACTTCTTATGTTTACACATAAGTCCAAAAATCTAACCATATACAACCTTGAAGCAGGACAGTCCCATAATATTCCTTTTCCTGTCTTTTTCTTTCATTAACCACCCCCTTCTTTTTGAACAACCATTTACCCAAGACACTTCATAGCAGCAACTGGCATGTCATGACAAGCAGCCCGTAATCAGAAGACCAGAATGACAGGCACTCCAAGCATGAAACTACTATTACAGATTACCATCTTCAGTGCAGTTGCTTAGTTCACAGGTATCAGTATATATAGTTAGTTAGTGTGAGAATCTTTCCAATTAACTGCTAGATTCAAAAATCTTCTGGAGATTCTCATGATCATTGCCTTGTTCAACCGTGGTTCTTGTATTGCACATTACTGTCTTGATGTAGGTGCTTAGATCACAGATATCAGCATACTGAGATAGTCAAAGTGGAAATTTTAAACTTTAATTGCTATTTTCAAAAAAATGATGGAAATTATTAGTACAGTCATCTCAGCCATACTGTACATATACTTGCATGATTTTCTCCCTTCCTTTTTTCCTATCTTTTCTCCTTTCCCTTATCATCATTTAATCCTTATGTTTAGTTTGGTTCTGTTTTACTATATCTATTATATCTTCCAGTTTTTTATGTTTATGTTTATTTTATTTTTATGTATTTAGTGCAGGGTCTACAGGGTCTCACTCCACAGCTTGGACCCATAGTGCTTCTTCTGTTTACAGCCTCCCAAGCACTGGGATTACTGACGTGTACCACCATCCCACTCTCAATCACTGTCTCAGTGTACCCCAGGGGCAGTGCCGGCATAGCACGCTGGGGATCAAACCCCTAGTTCCTGCATCTGCCTATGCAGGTGCTTTAAACCGCTGAGCTATCTGCCCAGTCCTTATCTTTCTTTATTTTTATTTTACCCTTCAGATATTATTCATTTTTTCAGGTTCTTACACTAGGAAGACAATATGATGTTTATACATGTGAGTGATTTATTTCACTTATGATTATAGCCCCTAGTTGCATCCACTTTCTATTAGACCTCAAATTTGTCTTTCTTTATATCAAGGGAGAATCTTAAAAAGCAGAATCTGAATTTGAGCCCAATTGTCCTACACTTTTAAAAAAATCACATAAAGTCAAAAAGTGAGAAAGAAATTTAGAGGAAATCTATACTAGGCCGTGTGATATCACTTATGAAAGGCAGAACTTTTTTTCTTCTTTTAAGAGACTGACAAATAACAAAAACAAATAGAAATGATACAGAATTTTGCTAAACAAAATGAAAAGAATTGAACAATAATTGTTATATTGCATATTGTTTTCTTCAAATTAGTTGTTCGAAGGCTGTACTTTCAGGGATCATTTCTAGAGTATGTTTCTAGAGAAGTTTCTCTGATCATGTAGAGTACCAAATTAGTTTTTTAGTTTATCAGATATGAGCATGAAAAATTGGTCAGAAGAAAATTTGGTCTAAGATGTTCACCAAGACAAGCCCCAGCAATCATAAAGTCGTCCCTGTCTATGTAGGAGTAAATGTAAAAGGACTTCCTCTCAGCATGGAAACTAAGGCTTTATTCATCAGTCTTAAGTACGGTTATTTTATCTGGAAGTTGGCAGATGCTGACACTTGTTTTCAGATCTACAGTAGGGAAAATAAAATGGGCTTTGTCATACACACAAAACAGGATGTCCTTGTGGTCAAACTATTGATGAACCCAAATGGGAAACTAAGAGCCATTGAAAAAAAAATTCATGACAGAAAACAGTTGATGCTTAGGCCACCATCATTTTGTAATGCAGTTTTTTCTGTGAAAGATTTCTTTAAATACTACTTTTAACAATACTTTATCACTTGTAATATATATGTATACAATCACTCTGCACACATTTGTTCCATGATATACCAAATAATTTTATATGATATCTTCATAAGCTATTATAGTATTTAAGAGAACCACACAAGAAACAGATTGATAGTCTATATAATAGTAGAGAAAATAGTAAGCTTTATAAAATGTTATTTTTGATAAATAATGAAGAATTTGGATTTAAATGTATTAAAATTAAATTGAAGTTTAATATAAAATTATATTATTTCAACTTATACTGAAAATGAATAAGATTTGAATAAAAATATTTTTTCTACTTGGACCATATATCACTGTTATTTAAAATGTTTCTGCTATCTATGATCATTTCTCAGCATGTTTTTACAAGTCTTAGTTAAAAGGTATTTCTCAAAATATTGCTTATAAATTTATGTATTTATCTGGGTCCATCATACAAATTATTTAAAGGCTCACTCTAGACAAATTGATTCATTCTTTAAAAGCAAAAAGGAGGAGAAATGTGTTCTTAAGTTTTTGTTTTTCTTCTGTAAAAATAATCTTTAATCCAGTTAAATATATATATATATATATATATATATATATATATATATATATATATATATATATTTGTACCAAGGATTGAACTCAAGACCTTGCGCTTACCAGGCAGGTGCTTATGCTGCTGAGCTAGATCCCTGGCCAAGAATTTATATTATTAAAGTTAAGAAATTATACCACTTGCCAGACACACCCACATGTATACATAGACACTCATGTAGCTCATGTATCATCTCAGGATATTGGTAGGTGTGTTTGTTAAATACACACTGTATTTTTATGAATTAACCTAATGGCCTATTTATATTGTCTTCATACTACAGGAAGTATATCATGAACTATCTGGCTATTTCATTTAGGAAGGTACTGATACCATAGATAAGGAGCTATTTAGTGTGCTGTTTAGTAAGCTAGAAACTATAGTCTGTCTAAACAGATAGATTTATATGCTCTAAGTTAAGTTCAGAGATACAATAGTCACACTGGAAGTGATTCTAAAGTTGGACCTCTTGGTATGATCCTGCCACAAATTTAATAATAATAATAATAATAAAATAATGACACAGGACAAGAGATGCAGCTCATTGCAGTCTGTAATTCCATCCCCAATAGTGAAAAATGAAAAAAAAATCCTACAAACTGCAGATAATTCCTATGTATCATTCTCTATGCCTCACATTAACTCTGGTTATATTTAATGGTGCTGAGTCTAAGCCTTATTAAAATTATGTGGTTAAAGTTACAAAATGATTTTTAAAAATTAGTCATAAAAATTAAAAAGGAGAAGAAAAAAAAAGCATTCACTGCTCCTTTCAATAGACCAGGAGAATTTCTTGCTTTGGATCCTGAGTGCACCAAATTCTTCCCCCCACTTCATTTTCACACCATCACCATGTCAGAGGCATGCTTAGTGTCAGCAGCAGCAATACCAACCTACTTCACTAACAAAGAAGGATTTCTCTCACTATGCGTATTCTACATCCACTGTGCAGCAGCACTCCTCCTTTCCCCTTTCACTCAGTTACCTCACTATGGTCTGCATCTCTGTGGAGCCTCAGCTACTTCTAGGAAGTGCTGCTAAGCCACTAGATATGGCAGATTAGAGGTCAGTCCTCTAGATGTCTGCCTCTCCTTTCCCTGTGCCAGGGTTAGCCCTCTTGACCTGTGAAAGATAAAACCTAAACAAGTAAATAAATTAATGAATTAATTAATGGGAGGATGGAACTAAATCAATGTGTCTGTTGTAACTTTTCTCTAGTTCACCTTTCAATGTAGAATACATAAACACACATAATGTTTAATTTGTGGTCACCTAATAGGAAATTAAAGGAATATCAAATGTTATTTGGAAAATTGAACTATGTCTCATTAGCCTTACGTTTCAGGAGAAAATAAGCCCCAAGGATTCACACATATTGTGACCACAGTAAGTAATTCTTGTTTTCTAGGAGTTTGCTTCTTTCATTTCTAAAAGAGGTCAATCTTCTTAATCCCTATCAGCTTAAATTGTGATTTCTTAGATAACAAAAGTCATTAGTGATTAAGTTAATTTAATTCAACTCCCAAAGTATTATGTACCCTCCACAGAATAAAATGGGATATACACAATTGAAAAAGAATAGATAACAGGCTAATTTGTTAATTCAAATAATTAACTATGAAGAAAACATGTTTTATAGCCTTTACTTTAGGGCTAAGAGAAAGTTTGACTATTAAGTCTCTGAAAGGACAACAGGCCAATTGATCTTGGACTTGGCAAATAACAAATATCATTTTGAAGCATATACATTCATTGTTGTATAGACCTCGGATGCAGTAAATGCCAGTCTTGAACAGCAGCATGGTAGTTTAGGTCCAATATCTTGCTACCCATTTTTTAGGCAGATATGGTATGCTAAATAGCTAGTAGTACGGTCTCAAATTACCATATAGAATACGTGAGTGCCACATTATGTTAATCTGTGGTCACTTAATAGGAAAGTACAGGAATATCAATGTGTTATTTGGAAAATTGAACTTTGTCTCATTATCATTATGTTTCATGAGAAAAACTAGATTTACAAATACTTTGTTCTTCTACACTTGGATGATAAAACTCACAGAATCTACTTTTTAATCTAAACGTTGATAAAACTCTACACTTTTTATGACAAAGATTTAGACTGTTTCTGTCTTCTAGCTGGCATTATCTATTATTTGGGTGATTTTGTAATATGTTATGCATGCACAACTCTCTGAAACATCTTCCCTTAACAATGGATATTACTACAGTCATAATATTTCTAAATGATTTAGACTGCCATTTGAAGTTAAAATTATCTTCTGTTTAGCACTTTATAACTTCTGAAAATTTTTGTTTATTCACAAATTACAGACTCAAAAGTGGCAAACCAATTAAATAGGTCTATGAATAATCCCTTAAATTAATATTTGTATTTTTCCCATCTGAAGCTGAATATTAACCACTCACAGTTGTGTTAGCTTAGGTCCCACAAGAAACAAGTGTCAAAACAGAATCGGTGGGTGTATGTCACTTTCTTGCCGCTGCTGTAACAGATTACCAGTACAGATTTAGAACTTAACACAAATTTATTATCTAGTAGTTCTGGAGGTCACGTCTGAAGCAAAACTTACTAAGTAAACTCGATAAAGCTGCGGCCCACTTACATGGGAATTGAGTCTTTCTTTCCCAGTGTGCAAAGCCTGCCTAGTTTCCCTGTCTCCTAGCTGCATGAATTCAGACTCTGCTTCTACTGTTGCACATAACTTCTCTTACTGTGCTTCTTAAGGTCATATTTCATATCCTCCCACCCCTGTGTATATGATTATTATACCTTCATATTATAAGGACCCTTTGTTTCTATACGGCCCACCCCAAGAATCGCTATGAATACTATTTTTAATAGTCACATTAACCTTCATAGAATACTGTGTCTACATACATATTAAAACAATTCTTAGATTATGATACTCAAAATAGAATACAGATAAAATACAAAGGAGGGGCCGGGGAGATGGCTCAGTGGAATAAGCGCTACCCTGGCCAGTGCAAGGGCCTGAGTTCAATCCCCAGTTCTGCCAAAAAAAAATACAAAGGAGCTAGAAGATAAGTTAACCACACATTAGAAATAATTATTTTATAAGCAAAGGCATTACTTCTGTACTTCTACAAGAGGCTCTGTTCCATTATTAAAATGGAATATACTCAATATTTTATTAAGTATAAGCATCACATTCTTTCTTGACATCCAACAGAACATATCATACATTTACTGAAACAATACAGATATGAATTTTCTGATAGTTTTTGACTACAAAAAAAATAAAGAAAAAAATCTTAGAAGTTATAAATTGTAATCAATATTTTGTGCAATCAGTTTTTGTGAACAAGGAGAAAAGATATAGACCAGTCAAGTTGAATCTTTTGGAGTTATCTTCTTCAAACGAAGTAGAAATGAAGAACAAAAATCTTTTATGGGTGCAGTTTTCAAATGCTTCCTTGGAGAAGGGTCATAGGACAATCAAATACCATCCTCAACATCATACATTTTCAAAATTGTAATGGAAGATTGATTGTGTCAACTTGAGAAGTTTAGTTAAGAGAAGCTCAACTTAATCAACTCAGCAGTTCCATACCCAAAGTGTAGAAGAGCCACTCTAGGGCATCTCATCACCTGGATAATATATAGACAAAATGAGGAAGGGAGAATCTGCTTTTGATCTTCAAAGAAGTACCAGTCTTCACCTTTACCTTGGAGCTTCCAGTAAAGACTTTTTGCCTGGCTTCCAGCACCTGGCTGTCATCACAGATTCTTTGGTTTCCACTGTAGATCCTTCAGTTTTCCATCATCAGAGGCCCATCAGCCTCTTGATTCAGACTTACATGGGGCACTGCAGTGAACTACTGACCTTGGACTATAAGCTTCTGACGCCAGTATGCAAAGCATAAAGGTCAATGCACTTATCAAGCTTTGCCTATAAAGCTTTGCCTCTAGGTAACACAGCTTCTATATGTTTAAATCTCGCATCAAGGGGACAGCTCCTAGCCAGGAAGTTGTGCATACCTGTAATTCCAAGACTGAGACACTGAGGCAGGAGAATCACAAGTTTGAGCAATATGGCAACTTAGGAAGACCTTGCCTCAAAATATTTTTTAAAGGTTCTGGGAGTTTAGGATAGTGCAATGGCTCTGCATGCAATGCTCAGTAATAGCAATCCAATAAATGGTCAGTTCTAGGTAAATAAAAAGCCAAATGTTAAATGACATTTCAATGTCACGATTCAAAATAAAAATGAATGTACAAATAATCAAACGCATCCATATATATGTAATATTATCAATATATATTCATTATAATTATGTAATATCAAATATAATAATGTGGTTGATAGCTAACTGGTGGTCAGCTTCTTATACCAGCTGAAATGAACTGCTGTGGTGCTGGGTGCAGAAGGCCCACCTGAGGGTTGTTGCCAACAGCATAAAAAGTCGAACAGAAGCTGCTAAAATGCTGTTAGGGATGCTGTTTGGAGAAGCTGTTGGAGCTGTTAGAAGCTGCTAGTTCTCTTGGGCTATTCTGCTGAAGGACCTTGTCGTGCTGGCTTTCCCAATGAACTTTGGAGAAGCTTGTCCTCATCTTAAGCATCACTTCCTGGCTCTGAAAGGGAAGATGGTGTACTACTCAACTTCATGGCGAAGCTTGTCCCATTGGCTTTCCTGATGAGAACTCAGCTTTCCCCATTGCTGGAGGAGTTCAGGACCTCACTGTTGCTGAGGATGACTGTGGTAATTTGGCGGGGGAGCTCTAGAGCTTACCTTGAGCATTGCTTCCTGGCTCCAGTGCAGAACCCTCAGCCTGCTAGCACAGATCCTTCATCCTGCTGGCACGGACTTCCTAGCTTCCACCACTGACTCTTGGGCCTTTCCAGCACAGATCCATGAAGCAGGCCTGCATGAGACTTTGTTATGGGCTCTAGGCCTCCAGTTGGACTTACGGGAGCCATTGTTATGAGCTCTAGGTTATAAGCTGGACTCATGCAGGATATTAGGATCCAGGCTCTCGGCTGGAGTCTTTATATATTTAGTGTGTGGATAAATTTCCTGCATTTGTTGTATATGACTCTTAGGTGATTCCTTATAAACTATAAAATGTGTCCTGTACTATATTGTTCCCCTTGCAAAAACCCCAAATCATGACAAATAATAATATAAAATATATGCAAGAAATGGAGTATATCAGTTTCTTGAGTCTGCAGTAACAAAATAGTACAAACGTGGGTTATCCATAGAACTGGCAATGTCAGAAGTTGCTGACTTGAGCCTGGGAATGTTGGTTTCTTATCATGAGAGTAATGGCATTTATCTGAAGACATCTTTAAGAAAGAAGCTGAATTCATTTCTTTGGACAAAAGAGCTTTTACCTATACTTATAAAAAATATTACATCTTCACATCAAATTAGCTGTGCACTTTGAGTTTTAGTCTTACTAAAAGTGATAGGCTTTTGTTTTCTTTTTTCTCAAACAGAAACCTTCTGTTCTGCAATGAATATCAACAAAAGTATTAGTACTATGACAACTATATCTACAGAATGATGTTCAGATTTTTAGCCCATTACATAACTAATCAAAATGAAAAGAAGGCTGGGTCACTGACCCACTATCCAGTCACTGACCTAACTATCTCCATTTTGTTTCCCTGACTCCAACTTGCCTTTTGGCTTTTCCTCCCAAGTACTCTTGACTTATTCTCCCCGATAGCTACCTTGGATTTCAAAAACAACAGGTCTGATTGATGAATAGCTTATGATGAAGGATAAAAATAACCTCCCAAATAACATGCCCTTCTTGATGCCAATAAAACTATCTCCTGCCCTGAGATAATGGTGCAAGATAATGACCACACAGACCAAAACTGAAACAAAACTTTCACTACTAACCATAAAATATTCCAATCTGTGAATTTGTTCCTCTTCCTACACAGGCATGAAACAGTTTCTTTCTCAGAATCTCCAGAAGGAACCAACCTTGCCAAACTTTGAGACTAATACCCTCCTGATTTTTAAAAAAATAAATTTGTGTTGTCTTAAGCAAAGACATTTGTGGTAAGTTTTTAATAGAGCCATAGTACACTGATACATTATCATTTTTAAATATACTCTCCGTGGTCAAGGACACATTTACTTAAGATATTCATGATATCAGTTACAAATCGCTCATAGAAATAGCAAGTTCACCTTTTTTATTTATTCATTTCTTTATTTATTTTTATGTATTTGATACACTGTGTCCCTAAGCAGTTCAGACTCATAGTCACCTGTTTTCACCCTCCACTGCACTGGGATTACAGGTATGGACTTGGTGGCTGGATTAGCGCATCTGGGGGTGGAGCCAGTACAGCATCTGGTGTCAAACCAAGGTCTCTGCATTGGCCTAAGCAGGTGTTTAGTCTGCTGAGCTATCTCACTGACCCTAAGCCCACCTTTAAAAACAAAAACAAAAAGCATTTCCATGTAGATAGAACAGTTGCTCTGCAGTGTTAATTTATAGTGAACTAAACAGAAATGCTAAGGAAAATCCTGAGAGTTGACATTATTATTGCTTTTCTTATTATACCATTATGACTTTACTGCAGAATATATATTAAAAATTTTCTAGTGATTAAAATAAGATTAATCTCTTTAAATGATGACTTCCATGTGTCTATAAAGCCTGTGAATTTATTGAATTAAATTAAATAACAAGTATGGAGAAAAATACCAAATGGAATTCATAATATGTTGCCAATTCTCTTTATAGAATTATCTTATGGAAAGTAGCAGTTAACTAACTATATAATAACTCAAAACTATTTGAAACACATCAATCATACTCAATTTAAACCAATGAGGCTAATGGTTTTAGGCCAGGGATATAGCTCAGCAGCATAAGTGCCTACCTAGCAAGAAGAAGGTACTGAGTTCAATTCTCAATACTGGAAAAAATTTTTAAAAGTTAATGGTTTTAATTTTTATATCAAACATTCTGTATTTTTTCTATCCTATTGGATAAACTTTACAAATTCTATTGATTATGTTTCATCTAATTATTTTGATTTTTTGAGCAGAATATATTTATTGAGGGAAAGAAAGCTCCTGTCTAAGAGAGGGACAGGAGGGGCTCCTGAGTGGGTAGTCCCATATGATATTGTAAAATTTGTGGAGCAATAAAGAGCATGTAACCAAAAGACTACAAACCATGTGGTACACTGTGGGCCTAGGTACCTTCTTGGTTCTTTTTTAATTTTCAAAAATTTGACCCTAATATAAGAACCCCTTTCTGAGGTCCAGCCCTACAGAGAGATAGTGATGCCCAAGAAGAGCTCAGACAGAACAGTTAAGAGTGAGAAAAGTGCCACAACTCTGACCATATAGACAGTTAAAATGCAAGTGACATTTTAAGAACATTAAAGTATATGTTCTATAGGATTTAAATTTGGAAACAATGAGGCAGGACAAGCAAAGTATAAATAATAATACAATATCAGAATATCTCTAGAATAACTTAATTCTAGGTTTTCATTCTAAAATACTGTATCATATGTGGTAATCATTGGACCTGTCTAATTCAGTCTCACAAGGTCATACCTTGAAGATCTGGATATATGCAATGACATCAGAGAGTTCTGCTTCATATTATTGTCGTTTACAAAAAAGGAAGAAAAGAAATCAACCTTTAGGAGAATAACGGCACGTGTGAGTGATACTTCGGTCCATGAACTTAATTCTTTCTACAATTCTGGTGGCAAACAAAATTGGATGAGAATAGAATCAAATTTCCCAAAAGATCAACATTAAACCTAAGCATTGAATTGGATTCAGTTCTAGTCCAATTCGAGTTTCAACCAGAGCTATGGAGAGAATTAAGTTCATGGACCAAGGTATCATCCACTGAGTTAGAAGTGAAAAAGAAGAATAAGAATTTTCATCTATGCCAAATATAGATATCTTTTCATTAAAAAAATTGCCCACTTTTAGTCCATATTTTGTAAGTTGCAAATGAGCTCCTTGACATTATCTGTTTTCCTCAATACATGATTCACTCTTCATTAAGACCAACACAAATCTCTTTTCAAATTCAACAGTGAAACCCCAAACTCAACAGTTAGGTCTTTCTTGGGCTCAGATCACTTGACTTTATTTCAAACACAAAAGACAGGGTATGCATCAGGCATGGAGTCCCAACTGAAGCACAGCCTGTCCTTCAGGTTTCAAAGAAAAACATTTTTCACTTTTTTTATCAGCACACATTTGCATTTTTATGAGAGTTGATACATGTACGTAACACATCTAAATTTCTTTTTTCATTCTCTTTCCTTCCCTCCTTTATTTCCCATCTCTTGATCCCTCTCCTCTTGGGAATTTTATATTTGCATGTTTCAATAGTCTTTTATTTTGCTATGGTTTTATACTTTGGACTTTTCTTATGAGAGAAATCAAATGATATTTACACTTGTGTGCCTGACTAATTTCATTTAACATCATGGTATCAAGAACCATACATCTGTTGGTTGATTGGTTGGTTCCAAGACAGAGTCTTGCTTTGTAGTTCAGGCTGGCTTTGAAATAACTGCGCAGCTCAGGCTGGCCTTGAACTTAGGGCAATCCTCCTACCTCAGCTCCTGAGTGCTGGAATTATGGCATGCACCACCATGCCTGACTCAAGGGGCATCTAATTTTCTATAAATGACTTAAATTTATCTTTTTAGGGCATAATACACTGATACATACTCTATTGTGTATAAATATATTTTTATTCATTCATCTTTTGATGGACATACAGGTTTCCTCTAAGAGCTAGCTGTATGTTGACTTGTGCTGCCACAAACATGCATATGCATGTATTGCTCTAAAATGATGTCTTTAATTCTTTTGAGAAGATGCCTAACAGAAAAAGAGCTGGGTCAAATGGTATATCTAGTTTTGATTTGCTGAGGAATGTCCACACTGCTTTTCAGAAAAACCATCTAGCCCTTTAAAGAGACAAAGAGAAAGTTGCTTCTTGAATTCACATTCAAAATTTTAATTTAGTTGACGGTTCTGAAAGAGCAAGAGATCAGCTCATCCCGGGAAGGGGAGGCTGAAGAAAACTTTTATTGCTATTTCACTAAATGTAACTGTGCCCCTTTTAAAACAGACCAATATCTGAAGTTAACACAATGTTTGTAAAATTTAATTATAGGTTTCATGACATGTCACTGTCATCTTGAAGGTCTGAATATATGTCATGTCATGTAAAAAGTTCTATTTCATACTACTTTCTTGGACCCAAAGTAAAGAAAACAAGTCTGATCAGAATAATTATGTGTTTTCAAAATAAACTTTCATGGGAGCCTTATTCATTAAATGGTGCTTAAAGAAGTTCCTATGTAAATCCTCTGAGGTAGAAGTGAAGAAATTTATTTTTCTAGTCAGCAAGAAAAATCTTAGTACATTTTGTAAAAGGCAATATTTTTCCTGAGTTTTGTTTTTCTTATATAGCAGCTCAGTCATAATTTCAAGTCTCCTCCTCAAAGTTGTCAGATGTAAGAAAATCCATCTCTTCCTGTTCACTATAACTGTCTAACTCATTTAAGAAAATTGTATTGAGTTCTTAAGCAAAAATGTTTTGAAGTTAAAGAGGAAATGCCCCTCTTTTATATCCCTAGAAATCACTAACTGATTAAGAAACAACAGGCACAGCCCGACTGTCAGATAGCTGTTACAGTTCGGGGTCTATATGGACATTGATTGTCAAGAGTTTAGTGGAGCCGCTTAAACATAGCCCATAACAATTCCTCTCTCCAGAATCAAAGACTAAGCAGAAGTTAATAAAGTAAAAATCTATTATTCCTGGCAGTTTGCTTCTTAGTTATAAAGAAAATAGCAGTGCTCTCTAGTGTACGACTTCACTCAAAATTTGCTGACTTTTATATAAAACAAAGTGGGAAACAGATTTACATGTCATCAGGTTTTTTGTGTGGATGGAATACTCAATAAACTAATAAGTCTCAAATTTATACTATATAAAATTTGGCCTTTATAGGGTACAAAGCGATTTCAAGTTCATTTGGTTGAGTAAGACTGCAATGCAATACTAAAGGCAACCAAATGTACAAGGCCAAGGCCACTTTTTCCTGGTCACCCACGGAGCTGCCCAACACTGAGCACAAGCAAATACGCAACACACAGAGTGATCTGAAATTGTTAATTTCATAAATATGAAAATGCAACAACATGGGTAGACTAGTGATTAGTTAACTGTTCTGTACTACAACCATTCACTCATTCATTCATTCATTCATTCATTCATTCTACCACTAATAGGATAGAGGAACAAGTGTGCTATTTATTTTAAACAGAAAACAGAGGCGAGGAAGATAGCAAGTTAACATAAAAAAAAATCCGATGCATCCACTGGTGCAACTGGCCCAAGGGAGATCTGGTCACTCACAGGGAATCAGAAGAGCCTTAGTTCCACTGCTTCCCTGCTAAGGTGGCATGATGGAGTGGCCTCCAGCAGTGTAACATACCTCCCATCACCTCACCCTCAAGGCAATAGCTGATAAGGCCCAGAACTTTGCCTAGAACTAGCTAAATTCTATTCTCCTTCACCCCCATGATGTCCAGTGGAAGTCTTGGCCATAACTCCACCCTGGGGTACACACAGCCAAAGGAAGACACAAGAGGAAATTTGTCCAAATACAGCCATGACAGACTCATGTTTACTGCCTGGTAGCTGTGTACACAAGTGGTTTTAGCATTTTACATTGATGTCAATACCTCTTCCTGGAAACACGTAGCCAAGCAGAGCCCTGAGAGGAAGTTTGCTTGACTCCAGGGACATCATGTGCCTCCTCTCTCTCCTTATAATCATAGAGTGATTGGAGGAAGGAAAGAGCTATTATCTCACTGCCAGGAACACGTGACTCTGGCTTATAGAAATGTAGTTGTTCAGCAAGTTTCATACAATTGTTCTTGCCTGATCGTGTGGAATTTTTTTATACAAAAGCTTTCTAGATTCACTTTTCTCATTTTTTGCCTTTCTATGTACATTCTGATGCTTTAACTCTATTCCACAAATACCACCCCAAAGTTGCTATCATTGTCGTTTTAATTCAGGAAGAGTTTCAGATCTCTTTGGCTACTTTCCAGGTATCTCTGTTGTCAGAAAAGGAAAGGCCAAGGCCAACAGTAGGGCTTGTCAAACTTGTTTCTCTTCTTCCAAAGATAATTCTGTGCCATTATTTTCTTTCTTTCTTTCTTTCTTTCTTTCTTTCTTTCTTTCTTTTTCTTTTTCTTTTTCTTTTTCTTTTTCTTTTTTTTTCTTTTTTTGTATTTAGTACAAGGTCTACAAGGTCTCACCACATAGATTGGATTCATAGTGATCTCCTGTTTTCAGCCTTTTAAACCCTGGGATTACAGGCACACACATGCCCAGTCTCAATAGCCCTCTCAGCGCACCCTGCAGGCAGCGCTGCACAGTTTGTAGTGCCAGGGATTGGACCCTGCACTCTGCCTAAGCAGGCACTTTAGTCCTCTGAGCTATCTGGCTGACCCTTGTTATTTTCAAATAAATATTCCCTAGGTTCTTCTAGTTTTCTATATGCTTACATCATGATGTCCAGTTAAATCCCCCAACAGAAGAACCCTTAGTATTTAAAACTTTTCTGTGAAGTACAGACTTCCCTTAAGTCCTTTCTCTAATCATTTACCTGTGTTTTCCATATAGAATGTGTTTTATCCCATTATCTAAATATTCTTTTCCCTAAACAAACAATAAAATAATCAGTCTCTCAGCCAAACTTACACTTTTTCCTCTTGCTATATTTTTAAGGTTTTAAAAATGGTCTACATTAAATATCCTTTTAAATGTAAGACTGCTATCTAAAACTAATAATTTGCTCCAGTTCTATGAATAATCCACATTCTATGCTCCACAAATAATTCCTTTATTTTCTTAAGCCAAAATGAAGGACTACAAATTTAATTTAATGCTCTGTTCAGTCTAGACACACTCTATTGAATTCCACATTTAATTTCCACAGCGGTACTGCTAAAGCTTATGTTTTCATTAATTTACCAAACACTGACTCAGAATCTATGACATAGCACTGTCTATACAATATTAAAGGGATGGTGGAATGCCTGATTTCATCTGCAATGAGCAAACAGAATAAGGTATGCCCTCTTTCCTTTCTTAACTGAATAGCAAAGACTATAGTTCATTTGCCTATAAATCTATAACTTTCAAACTCTGCCCAAAGGAGGCACTCACCGGAAACTCAAATTCTCCTTAGTAGAAGAACGATAGAAAATGCCAGTTCTATATTACCTTACCAAATGTGCTTAGATGAAAATATTTCGTCAGACTCCATAATCAAAATTACTTGAAATTATTCTGTTGAAAATTATGTTACCATTTTTCACAGCTATGTCTTTCATTTTGTAAAAACATAGCATTAAAATACATTCATTTGAGCCAGAGTAGTGACACAGGACTCCCACAAATGTCAGCTGACACTTTATATTTTTTTGCACAAGTCAAATGACACTCTTGAGATCAAAGTTATCTATGCTTCTATTTTAGCCACATAATCACACATTGTATCAGTAATTATTCTTCCACCAAACCTTACAAATTCTACTTAAGGTAGTTCTTAAAAGAAAACTTAGATAAATTAATATAATAAAAATATATTTTATGCATCTTTGAATTATCCTTTTGCTTTCTTACCTGGAAAATCCATATTTATGGACTTGGGCTATTCCAGACAGCTCCTCTAGGATTTGCTCTTAGCACCTTCTTGCATTTATAACTAATCCAGGGTTAATTTCCAGGTGAATTTTAATCCACTTTTTCATAATAGTCAACAAATTTTGCTTTCTTCTCTAAATATACATTCCAGAAATGTTCCATATTGAAAATAAAAGGTCATGTAACTATTGTGGGCATGGTGGTGCATGCCTGTGATCCCAGAACCGTGAAGGCTGAAAACAGGAGGATCACTATGCATCCCAGCTGCCTGGTGAGACCCTGTACCAAATAAATAAACAAATAAGTAAAAATAAATCATGTTACTAAAGAATACTTAAATCTGGGTTCCATAAATTGCACCAGAGCCTTCTCCCTGTCCCATCACAGATGGAATCTTGCCTTGGTTAATGTTACAACACCCAACATCATGCTGCAGTCTATTCCCCACAGCCTGGAGTGTCTTTCTCCTCTGCTTCCACTTCTCCTTGCGGGCAAACAGTTCCCCTCCTTAGCTCCATCCTTAGACTTACAGGCTTAGACGCTCTAAGTCAAGATATGAAATAAAAATGATGTGCTATTCAATTACTTTTAGGCTTTGAATGACTCATATAGGACCAGAAATAAACATTTTCTGGTCCTATATGAGTCATTAGATAGTAGTAAATGATCTATCTGGGTATGTTTCTAAGAAACCAAAACATAAATCAAAAATTACTTGATAAGAACAAAATCACTGCAAAAAAAAAAGGTAGTCTATAAATAGCAAGTATTTAATCACCTCAGAACAATCTGAAGCATTTCTCCCTACAACCGGAGTGCAGCAGGCATCTAGATAATACACAGTACATCAGACACGCAGACCAGAACATTCTATCATGTGGCCTCTCTAGAAGGAGCTCTGCATGTTTCCACAGCCCTGTCTTTGTCTGTCCTTTCAGAGCTGGCCAGGCCTCCTGGATGTTAAGTCTATTCCTATTTTAAACATTATATTGCTTTCTAGCTCATTTAGTATCCCATTCAGCTTTAATCTGAAAGCTGTTCTATTTCCTAAAGGTAGCTTTCAAAGTCTCTTTCCTGATCCATTATATGTTAATTGTGTAATTGGCTGGCATAAAGCAGCCTTACTTCTGTGTCTGTGGGAAGAATTTCTTTATCAGTAAGTGTTTATATTTGGCCAAAAGATTTTTAAAAAATAAGTTGCTCACAATTCTTTATCTTCTAATCACAGTCACTGATATTTGTTTTCTGCAGGTCCAGCATTATTAAAAATAGAAAAAAAGAGTTTAATACCTTCAGATTGTGTCCATATTATTTGTTTTATTTGGATAGTAGACATTATAGCCAAGAATAATATACATCTTTAAGCATTCTTTAGACCCAAACTAACTTTAGGTGGGAGAAAAGGAGATAAATCAATTACTAAAATATTCATTCCTTGATTTTTTTTTCTAAAAGAATTCCTTTAAGAATTTTAAAATATATTTTAGCTTACCAGTGTCAATGAAATGACTTATTTAAAAGCACTCCTTTTACTCTCAGAAGTAAAAAATTTAGAGCCATGGAAGAAAGACAAACCATGTACAAGAACTCCCAAGACATGGATCAACACTTTAGTGTTATCATTTACTAAGTGCCTTGAACATTACCTCTTAGGTAACTGAGATATTTTTCTTAATGCATAAACTTAGAAGCTTTTACCAAATGACATTTAAATTTATTTGAGTCATTGACATTATGCAAAATAGGCCTTAGAATTGAACCTATTGAAATCTAGAAGTCATTAGAAATAGTATTTTCAGGTGTAGTTTGTCAACTCACCTTCCCACATTTATTTACCAATTCATTCATTATTTAAATGAATGAATGAAAATGAAAATGCTTATAAGAATATAGGAAACCTAGACACAATTTTATTATGCAGTACATTTCTCCTACTGGCCAGTCCTCAGTTCATGGTGTATACATATCTGCTGTTCTACATCTTCATTCCTTATGTACTAAAGCTCCTCCTCCCAACATTTTAGTATTTGCAATGATTCCTTTTCATTTCTCATTCCCTTATATAGACATTCGTATATGTAATGAAAGTTAACTGATCTACAATGCCCTGCACTAAAGTCTGAAAATAAATTCATAGGTATATATTTAACTGACTGTTAAAAAAACATTTATTCATTTTAATGAGAAAAAATAGCAACAAAACGGTTTCAACTGAGTTTTTAAATTGACTTTTAACTAAGTGATCAATGACATTCAAGACACAATACTTTCACATCAACTATGTTTGAACAAATGTGTAAATATATGAAACAATGTATCTTAACCTTTACTATGCATAATACACAAAAACTGTGTAAAATTGTATCAGAGGACTAGAGGTAAAAGCTACAAATATAAAAGTTAGAAATAAACTCATGGGAGAAAAGTTTGTACCTTTGGTGCAAATGAAAAGCAACCAAAATTTTTATATATGATTGGAAGCAATGAAAATAGAAAAATCACTTTTGAAAATAGCTTAGCACTGTGTTACAAAGTTAATTATTCTAGATCCTTCAAATGCAACCAAAAGAACTGAAACATCTTTTTATACAAAAATTAGTACAAAAAGGTTCATAGGCGCTTTACTCATAGTAATTGAAAAGTAGAAGCAAACCTAACTTCTTTCAACAAGAAAATGGATAAACTAACTGTATATATCCATACAATGGAATGTTACATAACAGTAAAAATGTAACATAGGACTTATACATGCATCACTAAAATATTATGCTGATAAAAGAAGTCAGACCTAGAGAATAAAGACTCTAGACTCTACTTACATGAAACACTAAGGAATCCTAAACAGTAAATGTGTTGGAATTTAAATCAGTGGTTACCTATGGCCAAGCGTTGCAGATGGAATTAACTGGAAATATGCACAGAAGAACTTCTAAGGTGACTGAATGTTCTATTCTTGATTGCAATAACCGTCACACAGCACATAACTTTGTCAAAACTCTTCTCACTAACACTGAAAATAACTGTGTGTTATTTTACACACAATCCATATAGATTATAATTTTTAATATAATTTCTTGTCACAAAAATGGAATATGGAACTTAAAAACAAAGTCAACATGTGAAGGATGCATGTTAGAGATCAGGGTAGCTTTCTGTTTTAGAATTTACTGATCTTAGCCATGAAATTCAGAATTTTATTCGATTATTTACTTTGATTATTTACAGAACCTATCCATCTTCAAAGTAATTCTGTCTAAAAATCAATTAAAGACTGTGCTGTTAGGAATTATCAAAAGCCCTCTAGAGGCAAATTAAAAATTATATATATGTGCTGACTAGCAGATATGAAAAGTCTGAATCTTAAATATTTTTGGTCAATGCTTAAATTAATCAGGCAAATCATTAAATTTTGATGCATTTAAATATAATCATAAAAAAAATTGAGCCAGTGAGATGGCTCAGTAGAATAAGTGCTTCCCTGGCAAGTACAAGGACCTGAGTTCAATCCTTGCTTCCACCAAAAAAAAATTAAACAAATAAATAAATAAATAAATAAAATCATACTTTGGTTTACAAACAACTCACAAACTCCTCCCCAGCGACCAACAGGTCCATGGCCATTTTCCCCAGAATCATGGAACAATTTAATTTTGTGAACCAAGGTACCACTATTTATTGGCAAGAAGTTTCAACCAAAAGAATGAAGCAAAGCCAGTAATTTAAAATGTTACATCCGTCAGTTGCAACAATTCTAAAAATATTTATATATTTCCTGCAACATGCTGTCAAATGGCTTATTTCATCACATCATTAAAATTTATTTTTTTTTATTTTAGGGAGGAGTCTACAGGGTGTTCAGGGTCTCACTACTAGATCAGACTCATAGAGATCCACCTGTTTACAGCCTCCCAAGAGCTGGGATTAAAGGTGGGCACCACCACACCCAGTCTCAACTGCCATCTCAGCATACCCTGGGGGCAGGGCTGGCATGGCAGGCACAGAGATCAAACCCCAGATCCCTGTGCCTGCTTGCAGGCACTTTAATCCATTGAACTATTTGGCTGGCCCTTAAAATTTCATAATGTAATTTTCTCATTTAAAAATTTTATTAAATTGGGAATATAATTTTTAAATGAGAATATTACAATATGTAATATCTAGTGACTCAGTGGTGTTCCAAATTTACTGATAAAGGAGATTATGGAACCAAAGAGGAAAGTGATCAATGATGTAGAGTGTGCATAAGAGAGTCACATGGAGAGAAAACATTCTCTCAGGCTTTCACAGAGAGAAAATTGGTCAAGCAATGGTCATGACTCATCCACATGGCAGACACTGACAAGGGATCTACAATCTGAAGTACAGGATCTCAGGATAAATCCTGAGGGGATTTGACTGACCTTGTCAGATACAGAAGTTACATTTCTTGTTATATAGGTCTTGCTTTATCTTGGTCTTAACCATCCAGCAGAAAAGTATAAAAATGAGATATAAAAAGTAAAGCCATATTAATATTCTGAGCTGTAAAAGGCTCTAGTCAACAACTTCTGACATTGCCAGTACTACAGAAAACCCACTAGTATTATGGACTACTGGACTATATTGGATTATTTTGCTGAATTCATGTACCTACAATATTTAAATGGCAATGGAATACCCATCTCTGACAAAACTAAACAAAAAAGGGGATATAAATAAAGGACCATTTTGTATCTGTATATACAAAATACTTAGGATAGATATACAGCTACTTTTTCTTACTTCAGTGAGAAGAAAGATTTGTACTAATAGAGTTTGGACAGTTTGCATATCATGTCTGCATCTTGTACTATGAATAACTACTGTGAAGACAACAATATGCAATGTATTAATTATTGTAACTGTCTTATTAACCTGTTTTGAAACTCTCTCATTGCTATGTGTTTCTCAATAAAATTAATTTAAAAAATAAAATAAAAATTCTAATAACCTGAGTCATTTTATATTTGATGATACATAACACAGATACATTGAACTACACAGGATACTGAAGTACTAACCCTACTGCTCTTTAACAAAAACTGTAAAACATAGTCACTGAAAACAATTACCATTTTGTTCACAACTTTGCAGGTCAGTGATTTGAACTGGCCTCGAACAGAAAGATACTGTATTGTTCTAAGCAGAGATCATTCCCACAGTTGCTGTCATTTAGAAGCTCTGTTGCAGCTGCCTTCCCTAAAAAATCTGCAAGCACTTTTCTGCAGAAAATGTCGATATTCACTTGGGCATATCACCTTTGACACTAGTGAGTTTTTTCACATGAAGAGATATGGTTTGAGAAGAATGACAAAAATAAAGCAACAAAGTCTTTTAAAACCAAAGCCTCCCACAATCTCACTTTTCCAGTCTTCTGGTAAAGCAAGTTAGAAGGTGTGCTCAGATTCACAGTAAGGAAGAACAAACTTCACTTGTTCATAAAGAGAGACTAAATATTCAACAACAGACTTGAACAGAGAGAAGAAATGAATAGTAGCTGTTTCATACCATCCAGAGACACTAAAAATGTATACAATATAAAAAAGTTATTTTTAGTTACAAATAAACTCACACAACTAGGAAAAAGCAATCGCAAAATTCATATGGAACCAGAAGAGACCTAAAATAGCAAAAGAAATCCTGAGCAACAAGGCCAAATGAAGGATCATTGTGATCTTAGATTACAAATTATTCTACAAAGCAATAGCAATGAAAATAACAAGGTACTGGCAAAAAAAAAAAAAAAAAAAAAAAAAAAAAAAAAAACCACTTCTGAATCAATGGTTCAAAATAGAACATACAGAAAAAACTCCAGGCACACATAGCTACATTTCATTCTGTGAAAGGGCCAAATTCCCTCACTGGAGAAAAGATAGCCTCTTTAACAATGGTGCTAGAAAAATTGGCTCTCCACAAACCCAAAGGTAAACCTAGACTCATCTCTTGTATCATGCACTAAACTAAAATCAAAATGGTTCAAAAGGTCTAAACATTAAAACAGAATCACTTAATCTTCTAGAAAATAAAATAGGTAGACTCTTGAAGTCAAAGGTGTAGGCAAAAACTTTCCCAACAAAATCCCAATTGCACAAGAAATAATACCAGCAATAAACAATTGGCCAGCGGGATAGCTCAGTGGTCTAAAGCACCTACTTAGGCAAACTTAGGCAAGCCTAAGTACTACGGCTCGATCCCTGGCACCACATGCCACACCAGCCCCACTCCCAGCATGGGCTGAGCTGGCCACAAAAAAAAATAAATAAAAAGAAATAAAATAAAAAATAAGTACAATTTAAAAAATAAACAAATGGCACCACATCAAATTAAAAAGCTTCTATAGAGCAAAGGAAGCCACCAATAGAATGAAGAGAAAATATACAGAATGGGAAAAAATTTTTCCAGTTACTCCTCAAAAGACTACTATCTAAAATATATAAGGAACTCAAAAGAAAATAGCTTCCCCAAACTTAAAGACTTAATCCAAAAATAGGTATTTGTAATGAACTGACTCTTCTCAGGCAAAGAAATACAAATGGCCAATAAATGCATAAAGGAAAATATTCAGTATCACTATCCACTCAAGAAATGCAAATTAAAACAATATTAAGATTCCATTTCATTCCAGAAATCATAGCTATCATCTAGAAAACAATTAGTAGCAAATGCTACCCAGACTATGGGGAGAGAGGAACCCTTCTGCATTGTTAGTTGGAGTATAAACTGTTACAATCTATTATGCAAATAAGTATGGAGATTCCTCAAAAAATGTAACAGCAATCCTACCTCCCCTGACTGTTTCCCTTGTAGGTATCTTCCTAAGAGCATTAAAGACATCATACCATAGTGATGCATACATAGGCACACTTATAGCACCACAATTCATAGTAGCTAAATTTTGGAAATAGTCAACAGCAGAATGGATAAAGAAAATAAAATAATTATATTCAATGGAATATTGTCTGTTGTAAATAGGGATAAACATTAATTACTTGTGGAAAACATATGCCCCTTAAGACCATAATGTCAAGTGAAATAAATCAGACACACAAGCTTAAACAATACGTGGTTTCCCTAGTATGAAAACTTAAATAGATAAACTGTGAAATAAAAGATAGTAGGAAAAAAGAGAATGAATAAAGTTGTTATCTAGCATGGACAATGTATCTAAAAGTTACCTTGATTTACCATAATTGTTTTCTGTGTTTTGCATGGACCTATTAGTTTGGGTGTTCATCTGTGTATGTGATAAGTAATTTTGTGAAGTCTTATAAGATAAATGAATGCAATGCAGCAAAAATAAAACAAGGGTGGAAGGAAGGAGAAATAAACATCATTGAGATGTGTTATGTTCATGTACCTGTTTACCACAGTAATGAAATTATTATGTGCTCCAAACATACAGAACATTTTTTTTGCAGTAGTCACAGATTTTTATTAGATAAGAGACACTCCAGATTATCTCAAAGGTAAGTGTTAAGAACTGCTAACAACCACGCTAGAGGAGAGGAGACACTCCTCTTTGGAGGAAAAAGCAGAATAAAGCCTAAGGGTTCTCCTCTGGCTCAAGTCCATCCTCTCAGGAGGATTTTCTGCTTGGCAGTGTCACCAGTGCCACCTGAAAATGGTCTGCAAGAGCTGGTACAACTTGGCCAGCAGTTCTTCCAGTTCTGCATGTCTTGAACCTTCCCTTGAAGTCCCCTTCAGTGTGCTCCCTTACTGACAACCTGACTCCTTCAGGAAGATTGCTCTGGAGTATTTCCAACAAAATCTCCACAAATGTAGCACTCAGACCACTGATCTGAGCTACTTGCTCATGGAAGGTAAGGACAGAGTCCAGGAACATGCTGCTTCCTTGGTCCTGCATGTGGAACACTTCCATGGCTTTGGTGGGCATTGCACAACTCTCCTCACCTTGATGGAGGGATAGCTTCAGAGATTGTGTACATTCTAAGAATAACTTTCTGCCAGGATCATATCACACACAATCAGGCAAGTGTGTAAAACTCCATTTTCATATGTCTCCAAGTTAATTGGTCTCACTTCTACTTTTCCCCTCCTCTTCTTGGGCTATTGTGATGTAATTAGGTGCTTTTATCTTCCAATGCTATCAGTGGGCTTTTTCCTATACTGCTGACTGGTACTCAGTAAAAGCCACCTGTACAATAAACAGGACTCTCTCCCCAAGTTCTGAATCTTAGCAATGAAAAGGCTTCCATTAAAATGGTGTTGTTCCGCAGGCATAGCACCTTTCCCAGGATTCCGCCCATTTTTTCTCACTGCACTCTCTAGCTGTGAAAACCAAAGATCCGCTCCCACAGCTGCAACCCCTCAGCCACTGAAAAACAATAACAACTAAACATTTTAAATGTTTTAAATGCTATGAAAAGATAATTCATAACAATAATTAAATATGAAACAGGTTCAGTACACATAAGAAAGCTTCGAGTATATTGCAAAATTATTGACAGTGAAAAAATATGGAAGAGAAAATGTATATCAAATATCTGACTTTACAGTCTAACATTTTAAAAAGTAATAATCATCAATACAGACTATAAAACTTGTTTCACCCTGGAAATAATAAAAAAGAAGAGACACAAAATACCTTAGAAAAATAATTCGACAAAGAAAAAAATGCAAGAAATAAAGTTCATATCTGGAATTTTAATGAAGAAAAAAACATTCCAGAAAGCACAAAATAGTTGTAACTAAAATATCCAGGAAACAAAAATAAGTAAAAGATGTAGGAAAAAGAGAAATGTAACTATATAAGAAATATATGAAACATATTCACTATAACTAAGTAGGAAGACAGGTAGACAGGTGAAGGCACAGTAGAGAGTGGTAACGGTATGGCTGGAGTAGAGAACAACAGCCAGCGCGCAGGTCCGGTGAGTGAGTGAGACGACCCAGGCCGCGGGATCCTGAGCAGACCCAGAGCGCAGGCCCAAAGAGTGAGTGAGACAACCAGGGCTGCCGGGATCCTGAACAGACCCAGAGCGCAGGCCCAAAGAGTGAGTGAGACAACCAGGGATGCCGGGATCCTGAACAGACCCAGAGCACAGGCCCGGCGAGTGAGTGAGATGACCCAGGGCCTGGCGGGATCCTGAATAGACCCAGAGCGCAGGCTTAGCACAGAACCCTTCAGCAGAACTCCCTGCAAAGAGGCTAGAGGCAAGACCCACCCAGCTGATTCAGGAGCAGAACATCTTGCCAGAGAGACACGAAGGGTTCAACTCTAACGCCTACAGCAGAAAGAAGTGGAGCACAGCAGCCAGATCCAAGCAACACCCACCTGGAGGAATCTGAACTTCGTAGATCCGGACCTGGTGCTAAGGTAGTAACTCTGTCTAAGCTCTACACCAAAGATCAGAAGACAGTGGTATACAAATGACAAAGAGAAGGAACAAAATGCAGTCTCAGGCCCCGAGTCCACCCAGTACAAATGCTGAAGACACTAGCACTGAGGAAACTGGAAATCACATGCCAGATATCTCTGAAATAATAGCACTGACGGTAAAGAATCAACTACAGAAAGGTATAGAAGAAATCAGATCAGAAATAATTTCGGAACTAAAAAATGTAGTGGTAACT
>NW_004524585.1:2883787-2903856 GCF_000260255.1 Octodon degus | reverse complement strand
AGGTTTGTACCTATGTTGTTTATTTATTATTTCTTGCCTATATCTTGTAATATGAGAAACTACTTTGGCAGTAACAATACACAGTGTAGTAACCATTATTACTCTCCTAAAATCTTGTTTTGAGATTTTGTAAAATAAATAAATAAAATTTTAAAAAATAAATTAAAAAAAGAAACATATTCAACATACATTTCCTTGTATTTTTTTAAGAGAATAAAAATGTGGAGCAAAAATGAAATCATAACTTACAACAAAAAGTAGCTCCATGGAATATTTGAGAAATATTATCAAGGACAGAAGGCAGAAGAAATGAAGCTAAAACTCTATGCCTGAAGATATAACCTAAGGTTACTAAATAATGAAATATTAATACCTGGTCTTTTTTTTTTTTTTTTTTTAATAATGAAATATTAATACCTGGTCTTTTTTTTTTTTTTTTTTTGGTGGAACTGGGGATTGAACTCAAGCCCTTGCCCTTGCCAGGAAAACATTTATTCCACTAAGCCATCTCCCCAGCCCTGAGTACCTAGTCTTAATTTTTATGTGAATATAAAAATTGACATTGTAAAAGCAGAATTATGTTTAAAAACAAAGATTAGAGGCATTTCCTTAGGAGTAAAAAACAAATTAAGACCCACTATTATCATCATTATTTAACACTGACTCAAGTGTACTAACCAACTTAATTAGATAAGACAATAAAAGCTTATGCAACTACAAAGACATGAACATAATATTAGTTCCTGGTGAAATAACTGCACTAGTTCAAGATCAAAAGCATAAAATGAAAACTCACATGAACAATAGAGTAATACCAGGATAAATAATTGATGTAGAAACTTTAAAAACTCAACGATATCTACAATGAATCTGAATATATAAATATAACTAAAGAAAAGTCATTATTTTACTGCCAAGACTAAAAGTCAATCAAGCTAAAGTTAAAACTTTAAGGAATTATGTAAGTATTATAAGTGAAATATCAAATTGCTAAAAAGAGAGTACCTGATCTTAATTGTTACCCTTTGTGAAAAATGAATCAACTTGAAGGAAGTTCAATAAGAATCATCATTACCAAATTTCAAACTACAGATGGCCTGCATAATTTACATAGTGTGGCAGTAATGCATACAGATACAGACAAATTGGTATAAAAACTGCCAGTGCTGATAGGATAGAAAAAGTATGTAAACTGAGCCAAACATGTACATAGAAAGCATATTAATGAAAGATATTTCAAATCATTAAAGAAACATTAAATTATTCGATATTTCACAAAATGGGTAGCCATTTTCAACAAGGCTGGTTTTGAATCACATGGCATTCAATTTCAATAAACTGCTTCAATACTAATTGTAATAAGTGACATTTAAGAATTACAGAAGTAATAAGAAGTAAAATAGGGAGCTTCTATTGAGACTGAAACAGTGTAATTCTCTATTCTCTACTATTATATTAAACAATATTTATACTCATAAATATTGTTTTTATATTTTATTGTTTTATATTTTATAAAAACTTGATCCCTGTCTCTCATATTATAAAAACTTTTTCTATACTAAACAATATTGGAAACAGACAAAACTTTAATGCTACAACTTTTTTCTCTAGGAAACAAGAACTCCTAACCATATACTGTGAACGGTTATGTAAATTGATGGAACAAAATGGAAATAATCCAAAACTACATCTAGACTACACCTAACTGATTCCAAACAAAATCACCAAAAACATACATTGGAGAATGGGCAGGCACTTCAACAAATAGAGCTAGGAAACTGGATATTCACATTCCAAAGATTAAAACTTGATCCCTGTCTCTCATATTATAAAAAACAATCGACTCAAAATTAATCACAGCTCTTAAGACTTGAAACTCTGAAGCTACTAGAAGAAATCATGGGGAAAAGAGCTTAAGATATTGGTAATGACTTTTTTTGGGTGGAGCCTAAGTCTCTGCAAACAAAACCAAAACCCAGCAAATGAGATTACATCAAACTAAAATGATGTGGTACAGAAAAGGAAACAGTCAACCCATAAGGTAGAAAACTATTTGCTAGTCCCTCATCTGACAGTGTTAATATCAACAATGTATAAAGAACTCAAAAAAAAAGAAAACCTTAAAAGTAAAAGTAAAAACTGAGTGATATCAGGAGATACTTTTAAAGAGAAGAAATACAAATGGAACAGAAACATCTGAAAGTTGCTCACTATCTTTAACCATCAGGAATGTGCAAATAAAAACTAGTGCTTCTACCCATTAAGAGTGTCTATCAGGCTGGGAAGACAGCTCCGTGGTCTAAGTGCCTGCCTGGCAAGTGCAAGCACCCAAGCTGAATGCCTGGTACTGCACGCTGTGCTGGCCCTGGAACCCTGGGTGCGCCTTGCTGGCCACCAAAGCCAGATGCGGGTGGCACACACCTGTGATCCCAGCATCGGGGAGTCTGATACAGAAGGACTGCTATGAAACCAAGCTGCATAGCAAGACCCTGTACCACATAAATTAATAAATAATTTTTAATTTTTTTAAAGAAGAATATCTATCTTCAACTAAATAACAGGGCAGGAGATATTTCAGTGAGAGTGCTTGCCTAGCATGCATGAAGTCCTGGGTTTGATCCTCAGCGGCACCAAAACAAAATCAAAGAAGCAATAATAAAAACCTTTGCAAATGATTTAGAGAATATTTCAGAGAAGAAAGAAACTAACATACATTGCTTGTGAGGATGCAAAGCAGTGTAGCTACCGTGCAACCTGCGTGCCTGTTGGACATGACAGTAGCTAAGAGATGGAATCAACCGAAGTGCCGACAAGGAGGCCAACTAATAAAAAAGAACAAGTGGTATAAATATATAATGGAAGTTATTAGACCATAAATAAAAGTGAAAACCTGTCATTTGTAGCTATGTGGATAGAACTGTAGGACATAGTGTTAAGGGAAATAAGCCAGACACAGAAAGACCAGGGCTGCCTGTCCTCGTGCACGTGTAGAAAGTTAAGTTGAACTGAAAGAGTCGTCATCACCAAATATTGAGATGGGTGTTGGGGGGAAGCTTGTGGACAAAAGGAATGAATTTAATCAATGCATTCTGCATGCCTGTACGAAAATATCACATGGATTCCCTTGAAATTTTCTATTAATATATACTGAAATTCTAAACAAGAATTGGTTACTATAGATAAATGTATAATAAACAAGTTAATGAAACCACGACGTATTTTCAAAATGTGTATACAATTGGAAGGTAAATTTTCAATGACAGAAAAAAATCATTTTTAAGAGAATAGAAAATATAAGTAGGAATAAACAAAAAGAAACCAAATTTTTAAGACCATGTTTCTATTGTGTCAAAGATGCATATAATAGTTTTCAGGGCCCTCCTTCAATATTTTTATTGTTTTAATTTGATTATATATGAAAAATTAGAAGGTACCTGAAACTAATACCTAAAATGTTGCTTATTTTTACCATTCGCAAAGATATTTCTCTTTTTAAACAAAATCACTTTACCATACTTTTTCTCTTCATTAACTTATTAATCTTGATGGAGATCAGCATCAAATTGGTAGAATTCCGAGGCTCAGGAGAAGGTACAGCATATATTCAGTGCATCACATAACCATAGAAATCATGTATTTTGAAATTTAAAGTGGCACGCTGCCTTTGAACAAAACCTTTGTTAAAATAGCTGTTCCTTATCTCTAATATCGTAATGTAAATTCACAAACTGTTTTAATGTTTCTGACTTGAAAGAGCCACGGGGGAAGATGGGAGCTTTTATGTTGACCTTTTCCTTAAAACCCAGCTCACATTCCTGTCCTCTCTCCGCATCTCATTTTCTCTTCCTCCCTGGACGCTGCTCCTTCCTTCTTAAGGCTGTTTCGCAAATTCATCTGAGCAGTTCATAATTCTGGAAGAATGAGTTTAATGCATACATCATTTTTCTGTGGCCTTTCAATTTTCCTTCAATTAAGGACTTCAAGGAAGCGGGAGGAGAGGGAGAAGAGGAGAAAAAGGGGCAGCTTCAGCAGCTATCAAGCTAACAAGAACTTCTTCCCGGGCTGGCCAGATAGCTCAGTGGACTTAAATCACCTGTTTAGGCAGACACAGGGACCGAGATTCGATCCCAGCGTGCTGTGCCTGCCGTGCCCCCGGGCGCAGAGACTGCTACTGAGACTAGGTGTGGTGCCGCGTGCCTATAATCTCAGCACTTGAGAGGATGAAAACAGAAGGGTCACTGTGAGTCCAATCTGTGTAGTGAGACCCTGTAGAACCTGTACTAAATACATTTAAAAAAAAACTTCTTCCACAAGGTATTCAGTCAGCATCACATTAGCCTGAAGGATAGATACAAAAAAAATCCAATTCTTCTCTTTGTATATTGCTATTCATAACTTCTGGGAAGTGTTGGATATATTGTACTTTAAAAAGGTACATCTTAAATATTTTCTGAAAAAATAGATGGTTATATTAGTGGCAATATGAGAAAAGAATGTTATTGTCAGATTTTCTCATTTCCTTCTACATGTGCATTATTCATTTGAAATACTAAAATAGTACCTACATGCAAAATTTACACTTATTGGCAGCACAAGTAAACCTTTTTATACACTGAAAACTTTCTTTCTTAATCCAAGAGATATCTTCATCAATGCTTGAGATATTTTGATGGCAAGATATGGATGAGTATGCTTGTATGCATGAATATCATAGAGAAAATATATTCATTCTTGATGACCCCACTGTGCTTAAGGAAGAGCCGATGTCATACCCGGAGGGTGCTTCATTCTCACAGCAGGACAAAGAAGCCAGAGATATATGAATGGAGAAATTAAACAAAAGCTAAACTTGCTGTGGTTTCAAAAAAGAAATCAGAGAAAAAAGTGAACAGAGTATCTGTTGGCAGTTGTTTTAAGAGGACAGGACCCAGTAAATTACAGGGCTCCACATGGATAAGCATAGAAGGCAGAGAAAGGAGGAGACTCTTTGGAACAGGAAACCCACGATAAGATTTTCTTTCTTCTGTTTATTTTTTGTACCAGAAATTGAACTCACAACCTCATACTTGCCAGACAGGCACTATAAGATTTTCAAAAGCTACAGAATCTAATAAGATCCCTTACTGTGCTAGGGAAGTGTCATTATTTCTTGCCCATATTTGCAACTGAAGAGACACACTTAGGATGATTAGATAACATGCCCAACGGAACCTAGTTACACTCTACTCAAACCAGGACCCGTGTTCTACAACTTAAACAGTCTTCTACAATGCTACAAGGTACTACTAGTTCCTAGTCCTTTTCCTCTAAAATGTTTGGGGGATGTGGGGTTCTAAAGTATAGCCAGAGCTCTGCTTCTGGGTTGCTGAAAATGTCATTTATACACTGAAAACTTTTGTGTTTATTAAGCATTACTTGGATAAAACAAAGCTGAGTCATGAACTGGCTTTCTGCAACAATAAGAAATGTAAGTTTAAAACCTATGAAGCAGAGCTCAATGCAGTGGCATGAGATCATAATCTTGGTTACTGAGGGGCCCAATATAGGAAGGGGATGCTTTGGATTTTTTAAAAAATGTATTTTAAAGAGACCAGAAAATAACAGATAGGACATTAGAAATGATGCACAATTTTTTAAAAAGCTGATAGGTATTAAACAGGGGTTGTTACATTACACATTGCTGTCTTTAGTATAGTTGCTCAGATTTGTTGACCACAAGTTTTATCCCAGCATCCTCAACATGGTGCCGCTGTGTCTCAAAGTCTTGCATTGAATTACAGATCAAAATGTTTGCTACCTCTTTAGTATATTATAATTTTTAATCAGTTAACATGAATATAGAAACTTAAATTATGGCTACTTTAAAAATAATTCCCATATTAACTAGTGCCACTCAAAACTACTGTCATTTTTCCCCACCATTAAATCTTTCCGAGCATGACAACTATTCATCTCTATGCTGTTGACCTCAGACACGAAACATGACATACGCAGAGAAGAGATGTGTTTCTCTTCTGAGCTCGACCACAAACGTTAAAGCTCTTGATTTGTCATTTTCTCCCTGCTGTGCCTTGAGTCTGTTAATATCCCCAGTGAATTATTGAGTCCTTGTGCATGCGGGAGTGAAGACAAAGTAGAAAAAAAGCAAAATGCAACTCATGTTAAACTGTAAGGAAATACATCAACTTCCATGTGTTGAACAAGTAAGATTTTAGGATTACCTGTTTCCAAAGCACAATTTAGCCTAAATTATTTGAAAATAGCAAAACCTCACTAAATATCATATCTGCATGTAATCATGTTTGCTTTATGAGAAAATGCCTATGACTTTTATTTTACATTGTTATCCATGTGTTCTATGCTAGATCTCCAGATATTGTCATGAATTTTTTTTTTAATTTTTGAAGCTTTATTTGGAAATAGAGAACAGTTGAAAAAAAACTTTCTCATTAAGTGAATGGTTTAATAAGGTGGGTGAGATAGCTCAGTGGTCTAAAGTGCCTGCTTAGCAAGCTTAGCCAAGTGCAGGGCCCAAGGCTCAATCCCCAGAACCACATGCCATGCCAACCTTGTCCCCAGAATGGGCTGAGCCAGCCACACACACACACATACACACATACAGAGTGAATGGTTTAACAAACCATGCCAATCTATATCATGGAATATTCAGCACCATTTTTTAGTACCATAGATTATAGGACTTTGCATCCCCAATGCTACCTCTCCATCCTTTTCTTAATTTTAATTTTAATTTTTTGAGGCAAAGCTTTGATAAATTTCTAGGCTGGGCTTGAATTTATAATCCTCTTGCTTCAGCATCCCAGAATTCTGTGGTTACAGAAGCAAACCAGCATACCTGGAAAAAGTTAAGATATGCAGTGTTCTTACTCCAACTCCTTGTGATGATGCTAATCCTTATGTACCACAAACGTGGTGTAAAAATGAAAGCTAAACAAAAAGAAAAAATATACCAAAGACAAAAAAAAAAAAAAAAAAAAAACAGAGAAGCATACTACTTGGATGAATTTTCTATAGAAATTCGCTGAGTGAAAAAACTATAATCTCCAAAATCTTATATATTGCACAATTTCTTTCATATAACTCTCTTGAAATTACAAACTTATAAAAACAGAAAACAGGGCGAGCCAAATACCTCAGTGGGTTAATGTGCAGGGACCAGGGGTTCAATTCCCTGGCCTGGCACGCCGGCCCCGCCCCCGGGGTGCACTGAGGTGGCGATTGAGACTGGGCATGGTGGCGCGCGCCTGTAATCCCAGCGCTTAGGAGGCTGTAAACAGGAGAATCACTATGAGTCTGATCTAGTAGTGAGACCCTGAACACCCCTGTAGAGTGTCATGAAATATTTTTAAATGCTGTAGATATTGCAAAATGAAACATACCCTATCGTTGCTTACCAGATGCAGATTTTATTACATGCAATATGAAAGTTGGGTGAGGCGCAGCTAGCATCTTTAGCAATCTCCTTATAGAACGTGGTCAAAGGGCATTTGGAGTAAATTACTAATATTTAATATTAATGATATACAATTTTATGCTTACCTACCTTGTTTTTCAAATAAAGGAGATTTTATATAGATTCATGCAATGTAACAAAATATACTGTATGACATGATTTACTTTTAGAGTTTTATATTTTCAATATATTATAAACTTATGTTAGATTTACTAATCACCACTCTCTTACTTCCTAATGAAATGGATTACATTTGTTGTATTAGCAAAAAAGAAACATGGAAGTTATTGTGCTCTAAAAATAATTAATGATAATACATATACAGATTCATTCAAATAAGCATAAATTATGGTATATGAAATAGCTGAGTAGAAAATTCCAGTTAAATGTTTTATAATTTTCAAAACATAACATCAACACTATACATATTTTACATAATTATTATGAATATAGCTTTACATTGTTTGATGATGTACAAAATCTTAATTTTTGTGGTTCCTGCGATACACTGTAAACATCATCCACCACTGTGCTTTAAAAATGTGTGTCAGTTACCACAGTGTGTTCTAAATAGAAGGATTAAAAAAGAAAGAGCTACAAAAATGAAAGTTTTCAGGGCCAGTGAGATAACTCATTGGATTTAGCGCCTGCTTAGGCAAGCACAGGGCCTGGGATTTGATCACCCCACCACTTATTGCACCAGCTCCACCCCCAGGCATGCTGAGCTGGCCACCGAGTCCAGGCGTGGTGATGCACACCTGTAATCCCAGCACTGGGAAGGCTGAAAACAGGAGGATCACTGAGTCCAAGCTGAGTAGTGAGACCCTATACCAAAAAAAATTTTTAAAGTTTCCTATATTATAATTTCTAATCAGTTAAAATGAATATAGAAGCTTAATTATGACTACTTTAAAAATAATTCCCATATTAACTAGTGCCACTCAAAACTATTGTCACTTCTCTATAAAGATCTAATTTTCCAAATTATCATGTTTTTTTTTCCAGATTCTGGGCTTTATGTTCCACAAACATATAAAAAGTGTTTGCTCTATTTTCCTTCTCAAACATCACTCAATAATATCCAAGAATCAAGTGAAATGCTCTGGTGAGGAATCTTACAGCAAGATGAAATTATTTAGTGAATTATCTAATATTTTACAGTGATTATGTTTTATATCACAGATAAATCCAAATGAGCACAGGAAATCTCTTAGTATTGCAAACTTGTCCCTGGGGCAATTCCACAGCTTCTTCGTATTCTGGCTTTATTGCAGAATGGGAAGCTAAAAGTACTAAATTATAGTCAAACATACTTGTTTGTTTTTATTAGTGTATTCCTAATCTTAAAAAGGAAAATGACCTGACAAAATATTTTAATGATTAAATCAGGTAAATACAAACAACAACAAAAAAGGGAATACCAAAGGAATTAAATAGTGCCACAGAATAGTTGTAAAAATTCTCACCCACACATCACAGAAATATCAAATTCTTTGCATAGCCCACTTAGTGGGACTGTCACACATAGCAGAAATCACACTAATTTGTGAATCAGGAATCACATACATTATTCATAAATGCAACACACCTTCAACAGTCCATTGTTGTCTATTATTTTTTGTAAGATTAGTACATTTTTTAGACTACCTACGATGAGAACTCTTCTATTTTGTTTATGTCTTCTATGCACATTGAAGCTTTCACTTATTTTCCATATATTCCTCTCAACTTTAGTATCCAGTGAACCCAGAATGTGGCCACAAAGACAATATTATATTTCATACTCATCATTCTCCATAGAAAGCATAGTGTAGGCAGGAAGTGGAGTCTTCAAAATTCATCCTTTTCCCTCTAACTCTAACTCACATCAGTGAAGGAGGTTAAATATTCTTCTTCCCCTTACCAGAAATCACTGCCATTAAGATTTATTTTAGGGCTGGAGAGATGGCTCAGTGGTCTAAAGCACCTACTTAGAACAAGCTTAGCAAAGCATCAGGGACCGCGGTTCGATCCCCCAGCACCACATGCCAGCCAGCCCCGCCCCCTGGTGGGCTGAGCTGGCCACACACACACACCACCACTCTCTCTCTCTCTCTCTCTCTCTCTCTCTCTCTCTCTCTCTCTCTAATAAATAAATAAAATTAAAAAAAAAAGATTTATTTTATGGAAGGCATGGACCACAATTCAAAGCGAAGCCCACAGCTCTCCTCCATCCGGCCTCTGTGCCCTATTACAATACTATCCCCAAGAAGGAAAAGTGCTTGCATGCTAGCAAAGGATTTACATCATTAGAAGAATCAACACATGGATTTAACATTTAGAGAACATTTGGAAATACTGACCTTTCTATATGCTGCACTTTTCATTTTCCACATAGTACAGGATGCTTGTCCTTACAATCGTTAAAAGCTCTGTTGCCCGCCTGCGGAGACAATGAATACTTTAGAATGTTGGATTTACTATAAAGAACTTACATCACTGGGGCCATATTTGTAGCTACAGGAATTTCAACCTCTTCTTATACCTATTTGCTTCTCAGTTGCTACTAAGTGAACAAACCTCTTCCAAAGCATCAGGGACAACCAGCCATGCACTAACATATCTGAAATCTGAACTAAAAATATCTTTCCATTTTCACTGTCACAGGTATTCTGCCACACACATGGACAGCTGATAAACACAGTCTTGGATCCTTAAATTGACTACCTTAAGAACTGCCTCTATCCACTACTTCCAAGGCAAGGAACATTTGCACAGGCGCTACCTATGAGCAATACATCCTGACCTGCTTTCCACCTGACTAACTGATCTTTCTTATATCAGATTAGTCATAGGTAGGTTTGAGATATTGACTAAAAGTGGAGAAACCTTAGCTTGGCATTGTGGTGCATACCTGTAATCCCAGCACTTTGAAAACTCAGTTGGGAGAACTGATGTGAGTTCAAGAACAGCCTGAGCTACAAAGTAAGTTCAAGCCCAGCCTGAAGTACATAGTGAGACTCTGTCTCAAAAAGACAATAGATAGATAGATAGATAGATAGATAGATAGATAGATAGAGATAGATTTATAGCTTGTTTTACTTCAAACCTACTAAGATTTAAATTCCTTTTTATTGCTTTAGAAATTAGAGCTCACATAAGGTCAACTGATACAAATAGATACAAGCTTAATATGGATTTATCAGCCACAAGAAACATACTCATCACCCATAACTAAAATAATCTAAACCTTTCCAAACCAATCTAACCTGCTAGCAGTACTTTTATAATTTCAAAAGAATTTTTTACTTATTTATAAATTATCTTTCATTTGTATACATAGTCTAGGATTATAATGAATAGAGCCCAAGTAGAGTGTTTCAAAATGGAATACTACATCTAATATATGAGCTAATTTATTAACACGAACATGAATAATGCCACCAATGCAATCATTAATATGAATAAAACACAAGAAAAGAAATCTAAAGTCCATCTATAATTTATTCTGGTTATTTGTATTTAAAAAGCTGTTTCTCATCAAAATTTTTTGAGTCTACATAGATTTGTTTTGAATTTCAACAAAGGGCATACTTTGTCCACTTTTTGTAAGCTAATACCATAAAAGAATAGTGAAAATATTAAGTATTTAATTTTTGCTGACTGTCCTTGAACCACAAATGTAAGGATTACTTCGTTCACTTGACAAAAATTAATACATATATATCTTTGTTAGGCAGCTTTCTGAGCACAAAGAGTACACAATTCTTACATAGGTTATTAATATAATACTACCTACTTAAAAGGTCTTCAGAAGAAAAGAAAATAAGAGACAAAAATCAATAATATGTATATATGTATATTTGCATTTTAGGGAAGGGTCTACAGGGTGTTCAGAGTCTCACTACTAGATCGGACTCGTAGTGATCCGCCTGTTCACAGCCTCCCAAGAGCTGGGATTACAGGCGCACTCCACCATGCCCAGTCTCAGTTGCTGTCTCAGGGTGCCCCAGAAGCAGGGCCAACATGGCAGGCCCAGGAATCAAACCCTTGGCCCCTGTGCCTACTTGCCCGTGCTTTAATCCACTGAGGTATTCGGCTGGCCCTTATTTTTATATTTTTATAACATAAAATTTATAGTTACATTGATTTGTAGAATTACATGTCCATTTATGGTTAGAGCTGTTAATCTAGACAAGCCAGTGGTATACTCCACTTCATGGGTTCAGCTCACTACTGTACAGGTACAGAATGAACACTCAGTGTGTGTAACTTCACACTACCTAAACATCATAGATCTGAATAGCAATGACCAGATGTGCAGGTTCAGGTGTTTCAGAAATATATATTTTACCTCAAATATTTTTTACAAAGATTGACTTTTCTCTAGTAGATAAATCCAAAAAGCTTACATCTCCTTGTAACAGCTGACCTTACTTTATCCCCAGTCCAGTCTGAAACAGTCTCTTTATATTATTCTCTCTCCATTAAAAGCTCACGTCCTCCAGAGGTCTTACAAACAAAGTTAAACTTTCAGAGCAGCACTTCTGTTTCCTTTACTTTCACATAATGGAAAACATCTATTGAGGTAGTGGTTTAGAAGGAAGAAAAAAATATCAAGAAATAGCAAACATGAGTTAAAGTTAGGTACATAGAACAATGAAATAATTTAATGAAAAGTAGATAGTTATCAGAGTCCTACTGCAAGTTTCTAGCCTGTCATGTATTTCATTCTTGCAATAAGTACTTAAGAAACACCTTCTATAAACCACAAATTTAGCTACGTGCAAATACAAATGTGTACATATATGCACACATGCAAATCTGCATAGGCATATATGTGTGGCAGAAAACTATATCCAGGTACACAAAATTGGAAGTATTTTAAAATACTCCTTTAACTATATCACCAAAACATAAGCAGATAATCATTCATTTATAGAGAATATTTCTCTCCATTTGAGATTGGTGTATTCTGAAGTTGTATAATAATCTCAATTATGAGAGTGCATTTCAAAATGTTATTTGATAAAAAGAGCATTCCTGAGGTGCTGCCATTGGCATCTAGATTTTAATAAGATAGAAGCTGCCCCATGCCAACAACTGAAACATTCCTGTAAGAAGTTCAGATAAGGAGCGCACAGATGAAATGGTAAGCTGAAGTCACCTTCTTCTGTAGTGAAAGTCACAGGCATTGCTTTGCAGACAAGGGTGAGTTTTATAAAATCAGAGACATAAAGTAGAATCAAGAGCTATCAATTACAATCAGGATAAGGACAATGTTGCATTAAAACTACCTGCTGAAAATACTTTGAATATTTTACATTTTTAAGCAATGTATTCTGTGATCATCAGACATCTAAAAGTTGTATTTAAAAATACATAGTCAAGATTTAAGTTTTACAGAGTACAAGAGGACATATAATATCAAATTGTTCATTCTTCATGTAAGCTGTTATTAATACAACAAAAAGAAATCAAAATAGGAAGTCATTTTCTTTCTCAAAAACAAATTATGTCTATTATAATACTAAAACAGAAACATAATTTTTAAAAAGTGAAGATACAGTAGTACAAGTAAATAGGAAATATTTCTTTTATGGGGACAGAGATCTGTCTTTCTTTTTCCACATAAGCCATTGTTACCCCAACATGAGTTGCTGCGTGAACTATCACTTCCCAGTTGAACTGAAACATCATCTTCCCAACATCTAGCCCCTTTCCTAGATACTGTTCTGTTCCACTGAATTAGATGCACTGGGTCAAGTGTGTTTAAAGGCTGAATATTCCACAGTTTTAAAATATACTTCAATGCTTAATAAAGTCATTCTCTGCCTATATAACACCTATTTTTTTCATAATTTACCTATTTTTATATATAAATTTGGAATTCAACTTCCTTAATTCCAAATAATAAATTCTATTTGGTGATGTCATTGACAATACAATAACACCATAAAGTGTGTTAGTTTAGGAAGTAAATAATTGGCTGTGGTGGTGCATGCCTGTAAACTCAGCACTTGGGAGGTTGATCCAGGAGAATCTTTATGAGTTCAAGACCAGCTTGGGGGCCTCAAAAGAGAGCTCAAGGCCATCCTGAACTGAATAGTGAGACCCTGTCTCAAAATAAAGAAAAAAAAAGGAAGTGTAGTATAGAATTAGATAGTGTAGCATTAGTTTAGAATATATATTATGAGATATTAATATATTCATATAATTAATATTAATATAATATCTTATGAGATATTCTTCCTAAAGACTGAGCTATTAGTTGAATTAAATTTTAGGTAGGATGGAGTGATATGGGGATTATATGGAAATCAAGTTATTGAAATGTATCATAAGTATGTTACAGATCATTTTAAAGTAATGAAGAATTCTTCCCAGCTTTCCTATAAAAGATATATGTGCTCTATAAACAAGCATTCACTATAATAATATACTAATGAGAAAATATGTAGGCTTCTTCAGATTAAAACTGATGACCAATACAGGGCTTTATTTGGCAAATACCAAAATTTAGGACTGGCTACATAGCTAAGAAGATTAAAGCACTTGCAGGGACTGGGTTCATTCCTCAGTAGGTTGTGCTGGCCCCACCCCCAGGGCATGCTGAGATGGCAAATGAGACTGGATATGGTGGCACATGCCTGTAATTCCAGCACTTGGGAGGCTGAAAACAGGAGGATCACTACAAGTCTGATCTGTGTAGTGAGATGCTATAGATGTACTAAATACATGAAAAAAAAATCAGTAACCAGAACTCAATGGATTCATAATCCAAGTTATGTAAAGAGCTAGGAATTACTTGATGTCATGCACAAAACAGCCCGAACATTAGGGTGACATCAGAGAAGACACCATGATGTCATATTAATAGATACAAAATGGCACAAGATTTGTATACAGTTTTTATTACCTTTTATTATGCAGGGTTTGAAATACATGATGCATCAATCCATTAGCATGAAGATGAAAAAAATCACACCATGAAACAAATTTCAAGCGTCAGTACCAATATTAATGTCAATATTTTGACTAATCATTACAAAAATCTCTCTGTCAAGATGAGTCCACAATGACACATTGGTAAAATTCAGACAGCAAAGTGATAGAATAGTTCTAGATTTCAATGAGTAAATGCAAAAGTTCCATTGGTGGTTGATTCAAAATTATTTAAGCTTCATGAACTTCATCAATAAAGTGAGGTTGATCATGCTTCTCAAAATCTTATGAAAATCACAGATTAAATGTTAAACTTGTTCTATGAAGCATAAAATATCTTGCCAATATACAACCATCTCCATTTTTGATAAATTATGCAAAATATATATATTTTTCAATATATATCAATATATATATATCACCATTTAAATATAGTCCTACCTTTCATCTGTTTTCCCCAGCACAGTACCATGAATTTAAAATTTCTCAACCTTGCCTTTGTTTTTCTATAAGTGTAGTATGATCTTAATTGAATTCCAGTAATCATCATGACTTTTATTAAATACCTAAAATATTCAAAGGGAAAGGAGCAATTTGAAGACACATCTATTTTAAGCCCAAGATTTGAAGACCTCTTTAGCTAGGCATCCCATATGCAATGGCCAATGTGCCATGGTCACTTGGGTCATTCAAAAACAATTAATTCTTTATCCAGTCATGACCCCCAACATACACTCCTCAGATCCATTGATTCACGTCCACTGCCGGTTTGCATGTCAGCAACAAGCACACAAAATCTATATGATGTGCAATTTAAGGCTCTATTGAAGACAAATGTAATTTCTTTTTCAGGAAAGGTTAAACTATTACATGTGCTTTATTTTAATCAGAATCAAGTATGAATGATAAGCTGAGGCAAATCATTGCTGCTCAGGGGGTTGATGAAATGCATTTCTCGCTACCTTGGATTGTTTGTTTTTCCGTTCATAAGGAACCTCTCAGGAGCACTACATATACATATACATATTTGTATTTCACTTGAAGCTCAGAATTAACGCTTAACATTTCTTCAAGGTTGCGTAAAGCAGACTTAACCAGCACTCTCCTCACATCCCTTCTGCTCCTGCTGTCTGCCCCAAATGTATTTCAGTTTTGTCAATTCAAAACACTCTGCTGAGAATATTTAACATGGAAACTGCTTAAGAAGATAAATGTAAGCCTCACAGTACAGTAAGAGTACCAACTCCTCGAGAAAAGTGTATTCCATCATAGAGTACACCAGCATGATATTTTTATTAAAAAATAAACTATAAGAAGCGAAAGCTACCTTAGAAACAAATTTAAGAAAAAGAAATTCTATTCTCTCTAAAAAAATGGCTCTAATTGGCAATTCAATATAAATATTTAGCTCCTTGCATATCAGTTTCCTTATCTTTATGATAATAGAAAAATATCCTATAGTCACATGAATTTGACTGTTAAATTATTACCAGTTTGAACTCCACAAATGAATAGTATTCCAGTTCTTACTATAAAGATTATTGCAACCATTTGACATATATTATCTGAAGTATTCAGGGAAATAAACAGAAATGGAGATCAAAAATTTACTTATCCTTATAAATTTTAATTTACAGTTTCTGGTGGTTTTACTTGTTTTTAACAGTGAAATAGATCTAGCTGAGATTATTTTAGTAATATCATGCTTACAGTGCACTGTAGAAGTTTGTTGATCCTAGAAAATTAACGAAATCTATTAATACATAACATAAAGACAACTGATTGAATAAAAATTCAAGGAAGACATATCAAATCATAAATATTAAATTTAAATTTATCACATCTTTAATACAATCAATGAATTCAGTTAGATGCAAAAATTCCACACACAAAGAGACTACCTTCATATTTTCTCTGAATAAGACATTTAAAAATGTGAAAATCATCAAATCACAAGATGTAGGTATCACACAGATACACAGGCAGATATAGAAAGATCAGTATGGGAAAATGATGATCAGAGGGATTTACAGTACAATCACAGCATGAAAATTTCAGCACTTTAAAGCAAATATAGGACTCAGGAAGTAGCTCAGTAACACAGCACCTACCTAGCAAGCATGAGATACTGAGTTTGATTGCCAGTACAAAAAATTAAAATAATTTTTTCCATTTTAAAGTGAGTTTTAAAAACAAAAACAAAACAATAAAAATGATACAGAATTTCAACGCAAGATGATAGGAAATTAACAATGGTTGTTATATCAATATTGTTATCTTCAAAGTAGTTGTTCAGATTACCAGATATAGGTATGCAACACTGATCAACAATTAAGCATCAATTGTTCCTTTCAATAAACCAACAGAAATTAGGAGTACGAAGAAAAGAAAAAGAAAGAAATTAGGAGTTACAATAAAAAATTTAAAAAGCAGTTGACATAATGCAATATAAAATCTCTTATTATTTTTTATTCAATAAACATAATTTTTTATTCAATAAACACCATGACCATGTTTGATTAGTCTTTATATGTAGAATACTATTCCAGGTGCTGCAAAAAATATGACAAGCATTTCTTATATCCATGGTATTTAACATACCATCAGGAGAACAAATGAGTATCAAACATAACATGTAATCAAAGACAAAACATAATATCATTGATCTTCTCTGGTAATCTGCATAAAGAGAAGTGATAAAATTGAAAGAAGAGAAGGTCATCTGTCTACATGATTTTTAAAATATTTTAATGCTCAATGTGATGTTTTTATACACATGTACATTGTGTAAGGATCACAGTAGTTGGTCTATCCATCATCTTAAATATTCATCATTTCTTTGCAATGAGAACATTTTAAATTTTTTCTTGATGTACTGAAATATATATTATTGTTGTTGGCTACAGTCACACACTGTGTAATAGGCCACCAGAACTTATTTATTTCTATTTAACTATAATTTTATACTCCAGCTCTCCTGATCCCTTCTTCCCTCCTCTTTAATCCAGATAGCAGACAAATCAGGGATGACAAAAAAAATCAGTGACCACTGACTTTATTCAGCCATAACTCAGAGCACAGGGAGGCAATAAGCCTCTACAATAGCTAGTGCACTACAATAGTGCACTGGTAGAGCTGAGACTTCATCCCCAAAGCTGAAGATTCTATCCCAAAAGAGGATCAGAAAGTGTTGATGTGCAGGAAGATGCTTCTAGACCTTTTATGAAGAATAGAATTCATATGTTTAAGACTAAAGATTAAATACAACTCAGGATCTAGTCATCAGGAAAAGATTAAACAAAAATTTAATTTTAGAAAAGAGTGCAACAAATTCCACTAGAATAACATGTAGTGCTGCGGTGCTTGGATCAGCCTTGGAGAGCTCTAGGTGAGCGTGAGCAGCTGGGAAATCAGGACAGCAAAGAAGCAGAAGCAGAATGGGACTCTCTAAAAGAGGAAATAATTTGCTTTTAAAGGAATTCTGAATGCAATAACAACTGCCCATGTATAAATTATAATTTAGATGGATTACCTAATCCTGATTGATATGATTTGTATTTTTTAGTCCACACTCCTGTCATACATATTTTAGTCCTCTTGTTTTTAATGCAATAAAAAGAATTCATGAGTCGCCTCCAATTTCCCATTATAAATCTCTTGGAGTATTCTCAAAAGCCTACAGAGATAAAAGTTGAAGCTGTATTATTTATATAAACTGGAGAGGTCAAATCGTGATGGCCCTGGTCCCAGAAATGTCACCACCTAGTATTACTAACAGTTTGATGGTATAAGATCTTACAAGACTGCAGTTTTCTCTTTCAATTTCATTTTGTTTATATATTGAGTGGTTAATAAAAACTGAATAATTACAAAATTAATAACTGCTTCAGATTTGCTCTAATCAGTAAAGGAACACTTAAGCATTAGGAAGGTTCCTGTTAAAGATCTGATTTTCATTTTTCTGCATTAATTAGAAGTTGGCTGTAATCCAAGTATCAAAGACGCAAAGAAAAGAAACAAACACTTCAGAAAATTAATAAGGTCATTTAAAGAATCATAAGAAAAACTTTAAGACACTATTTTAGAAGTTTTTCTTAATGTTCTTCAAACAGAAATAAATATGATATGCACAACTTCTCAAAATTTGAAGTGTACATGTTATGGAAAGTTTTAAAAATATATGTACAAAAATAAGTAAGATAACATATATGCATGGCATTCATACAAACCTTTTTTTAAAAAAATTTAAGTGCTTAAGTCAAATTTTTATGTTAGGAAACTATATTCTAGGCAACCAACAAAGTGCAGATTTGGAGAAGCAGAACAAATTATCTGGCATGATTAATAATTTTATCCCTTTGTTGATTTGGTGTGGGGAATTGCATAGGGATGGCCACACATTAAATCAATGTGCCTTCCAGGGTGCCCATGGGAAAGATGAACATTTGGACCACTGTGTTGAGAAATCCTCATCTACAGAAAACCCAAATAAAAATGGTGAGAAAGAATGAATCTCTCCCTCTTCTTGAGATGTGGCAAATCCCTGATTTACCCTGGGACACTGGAAATCCTGGGATCTGAGGTCTTCAGACTGTAGGAATACACCACCATCTCATCATCCCTTCTTTGCATTTCAAATTAGTACTAAAGAATTGTACCATTAGCTTTCCTGGGCCTCCAGTTTACAGACAAAGGACAGGCTATTATGAAATTTCTACCTCTGTAATGCCATATGAGCCAATTTTCATAAACTCTTATACTCTATATATGTTCTATTGTCTTTCTTTCTCTAGAGAAATCTGCTTAGTATGCTGGTTTCAGAACAGAGAGCTAGCATGAGAGTGAAAGAGAAAGAGAACAGAGGAAAAAGGGGTAAAAGTGGAAGGAAAAAATAGACTAAAATATGGTCAAGAGATAACCAATGGAGCCGGAAAGAGAGTTCAGCATTCTAAAGCACCTGCTTAGGCAAGCTTAGGCAGATACGGGGGACTTCGCTTCAAACCTGGGCACCACATGCCACACAAGCCCCACCCTCAGGGCAGGCTGAGCTGCCCCCCCTACAAAAAAAAGAGACAAATGACAAAAATTTGGAGAAAAAGTAGATTAAAATACACTCATGAAATAACCAAAAAAATATATGGACTTCATTTGAATCCCAGTCCAAACGATGGACATGCTAATGTAACACAATCAAGGGAATGCTGTTGCTTACTAGACATGAATTAATATTCAGAAATGATTAAGGCCTGACATTCAGTATGACAGTGAGGTGTGATATTAAGACAGGAAAACAGTATCAAGGCTGTTTTGCTCTTGTCATTTAGAGCTAGATACTAACATATTTTCATTGGAAGTTATATGATTCCCACAGTTTCCATAAAAATAAATGGGGGAGCAGAGAGCAAGCATAAGAATTGATAAAACAATACACTGTGAATGAAAAAAACCCAAGGATGGAAACACATTTATTAACACCATTTCCACAGATCTACAAATTTGGATATTTTTTATGAGAAAACAATTTTAAGAATGTATTCTAGACCCAGTCCTAGCCCAGGTCGGGTGAGTGTGTGGAGAGTTTCCTGCTACCCTGCGCCGGCGGGACCAGTCCCAGCCCAGGCGCAGCGTGGGCCGGACCCTCTCCCAGCCCCTCGGTCCGCCCCACACCACT
>NW_004524585.1:2870876-2881212 GCF_000260255.1 Octodon degus | reverse complement strand
TAACCACTAAGAAGAATATATGCAGTGTATTATTTGTTGAAACAGTACTTCCGATTTGATTTGAAACTGTCTCATTGCTATATGTTTATCAATAAAACTGTAGAAAAAAAAAAGAATGTATTCTAGTTTCAGTTTTGTGACTAGCTAAATGTAAAACCACTGAAAAATCAGTTTATCTCTCATACACAGATTCTTTGTTGGAGAAACAATGGCTAGAACTCATTCCATGTCACACTCATTCAACACTACTATTCATTTCACTTCAAATAACATGATTTTAAAATTATTAGCATCTATCATTAGTGCTTTTTAAAAAATTTTTTTAGAGACGGGTCTAGAGAGTGTTGAGGGTTTCACTACTAGATCAGACTCGTAGTGATCCGCCTATTTACAGCCTCCTAAGAGCTGAGATTACAGGCGTGTGTCACCACGCCCAGTCTCAACTGCTGTCTCAGCGTGCCCCAGAAGCAGGGCCAGCACAGCAGGCCTGGGGATCGAATCCCCGTCCCCTGAACCTGCTTGCAGGCACTTTAATTCACTGAGCTATTTGGCTGGCCCTTCATCATTGCCTTTAAAAGATAGATCCAGCAACCTAATGTCATTTTAACAAACAATAAAACTATTCACTGATTTATTTGATTTCTATTAATCAACTACCACTTGACAGGCTGACAATAAAGATAAAAAGATAAAAAACTTAAATATTTTTTACTATATCTGACATTTTGTCTAGTATTATATAAATTCAATATAGATAATAAAACAAAGTAAAATTCAGAAAAGAATAGGGCAGGTGGGTGAAACTGGTCTTGTGTTTTAAGGTATAAAAGCAACAAGATCTGAAACAATGCTCTCACTTGCCCCTTAAAAATTCCCTTTCATGTGAAATATCTCTTGTCTATTAAATAGAAGAAATTGTGAAACACGTCAGCATGCTGCCTACATCCTCCTTTCCTCTTCTTCCTTTTTCTATCCTCCAGGGACCTGATTCCAAACAAATAGGAGATCTCAGAAAGGCTTAGTTTACATAGCTTTTCTCAAACTGGGGGCTGTACACAGTCGTGATAATCCCTGATATCTCAGGCCTTGGTGAAACGCAAAACATACTGTTAGAAAACCAGGAGACATTACCTCATGTTCTCTGAAGCTGAATTTTTCTATTTTAAGAAACGTTTCTTTACAATGTCATGCCTCATGCATGGAGATAGACAGATACAAGTAGATGCCTTATTGAAAGCAGAGTGTAACAAACACAGATTTCAAGAACTTGAGAGAGAGATTAAAATGCAAACACCACAGATTCAGATGACAGGTGCATCAACAGTTGAATCTTTTAGTGACTGTATTCATCTGCGATCTTTTAAGCATTTTTTTTTCCTCCTGGCACACTGAGGGCTCATGAATTTATAGATATCTTTTATTTTCATTTTCTACACTGTACTATAGTTTAGAAAACATGATTTTTTGAAAACAAAATACCATGATTTTTTTAGAAAATAAAGCTTCTCCTGCCAGAGTACTAATGATCAGTTCTGTGTCATTACTGTATATAACACAAAGAAATACATGAAACTAACTACAAAGTGCCTATTTATTTCCATTTCAAATGTTTTAAAGATTTGTCACCAATCGGCCTCTCCTCATAATAGGTCTCTTTGACCTCTAGACTCCACCAAATTTTCCCATTATCTCTTTGCATTAATCTCTGCCCTATTTCCATGCTCGCTGTACCTTTTGCTTGGGCTCCTGATTATTTAACATCCTGCTAGTTCATTAATAATGTATATTTAATACCATCTGAGCTGAATCATTTATTGATATTTAGAAGTGGGCCAAGAGGAGGGGATCAGGCTACAGAGGGACTCATAGACCGAAATGGCATCGTAATCAGGCCCCGATCACGGACCCATCATAAATATTCTCATCATCCATTTTCCACCGTCATGTGCATCAGAATCACCTGGAGATTCTGTAAAATCGGAGACGTCTGGGCTCTGCCTGACTCAGAAAGGCTTATGGAAGCCTGAAAATTGGCTGCCCTGAGGAACTCCTAGGCTCCTGCGGGTCAGGATCACAGTCCCCAGCTGCTCAGTTTGTGGTCCTACAGTTATTGTAGGTCTCTGTTTTGTCAAATCGATGTTCTCTGTACATAATTCTGTCTTCTTGTCTATGAAAGATATCAGCAAATTTGAAACAAACCACACCCTCCTCAAAATAGTAAATAATTAAATTTCAAGCACCCATTGTGTAATGTTTTTATTTAAAAAAAAACTGTAGGGGCTGGAGAGATGGCTCAGTGGTCTAAAGCACCTACTTAGAACAAGCTTAGCAAAAAGCATCAGGGACCGCGGTTCAATCCCCCAGCACCACATGCCAGCCAGCCCGCCCCCTGGTGGGCTGAGCTGGCCTCTCTCTCTCTCTCTCTCTCTCTCTCTCTCTCTCTCTCTCTCTCAAATAAATAAATAAAATTAAAAAAAATAAAAAATAAAAAAATAAAAAAAAACTGTATTTTTGTTACATTTTCAATTTTACTGTTACACATGTTCAATTTGCAGATAAGCAAGCTAGAGATCAGAGAGGGAAAGAAGAGGGATGCCCCAGAATTAGGATTATAATCTTGGCATATGAGTAAATGACTTTCTCCACGGTCCATTCCTCCTCACAATGTGACACTCAGACTAGCTGCCGTGCCTTTATTTGGAATCTTACTAGAAATAGACTGTAGTCCACATCATGCCTTCTGAGTCGAGGCCTGCACATTAACAAGATTTGTCAGTAAATTCCCAAGAATAGTGCAGTTTGAAACACACTATCTTGCCTTCCTGAAAATAAATAACTTTAGTGAAATTTCTCTCATCAATTTCAGTATCATTTTCACTTTTCAGCAAAATTCTGAAGTCTTTTCAGTCTACAGTGTGAATTTTAGTAACTGTGCTTGTGTTGTTTAATTTCTTTACAGCCAAAGCAATGGAAAGGTTCTACTCTATGGTGTGTTAAAATTTTATATATGTCTAGCTAATTAGAGATTAAAGATGAATGCTGATGTATTCAACTTATTTTTAATTGCAAAGAAAACAGGAGGCAAAGGTTATTGTGTTAGCAGAAGGTTAAAACATTTTGCTTTTTGCTTTTTATTAAGTGAACTTCATTCTTAAAAACATCACAGAAAGGGTATCTTATAAGGTTGTAGCCCAATAATGCCCATTTACTTGCACTAAATTGAACAATATGTACAACTGGCATTTATTTTAGAGCACTTTACAAATTAAGTATGCTTGAATTAATTGTTATTTTCTAATAAAATCCTTCATGAATGATCAGCTCAGTGAGCTTGCTATCTTAAAAATGTTGTTTTTCAAGTTAACATAAAGACTCAGGCTAAGCAAAACTGTGTCAGCACTATGCCAGAAGACCCTAAAAGGCATGGAGATCTGCAAAGTAAATTAAATTTCTGTTACTATCTCAGACTCCTGACCCTCCCCCTCAACCCTTCATCTAAACTTGCCATAAATGTTCTGTAACTGGGTCAGGGCACACTTGCTTGTGGGAAGAAAGACATATTAAAGAACATTCAATTATGTCTCCGACATAAGGAGCAAGAGAAGCAAATGTAATATCCTATCATATGACTCAAGCATCATTTTCTGCAGTGTGCCAGCTTTCATCTTCAATTGTCAGTATGTGACTATCTTCCCTGACCCTCACCATAAATACTTGGAACAAATCTCTGGAACGTACTTTTATTCAGTATTTGCTTTGATTCCACACATATTATTTGTCTTATCTATGAAATTGTCCTTCCGTGCAGGGAGCATTATCTATATATTAAAGTCAGGAATCTCTTTCTGGGCTAGTAATAGCGTTGCTATCCCTCCAGATTCCAGCTTGGTTCTCCTTCAGTGCTAATCTAGATGCAGCACTTAGCAAATGTATGTTATCACACGAGGTTGCAGCAAGGGGTTCTTAGAGTTTGGCACCTGAGTGCGACAGTGCTACTCACTATGCTGAACTCACTCAAGGTCAGCAAAAAAGTGAAGCACTCATCAATCACAGAACCTCTGCTGAATCCTTAGCACCTTGCTGGCATGTCCTGCAGCTTCGCATGTCAGGTGTCCCCGAAAACACCAGTCTCCACACACACACACACACACACGCACGCACACACACACACACTCTAGGAATTCAGTGAACCAGAGTCAATAGAAGGGAGAAGGCAAGGGAAAGAAAACCAGATCAGAACCTAAGCCTTTAACATAAAGCAGGGAGACAGCTTCCAACACCCAAAGAAATGGTCTTATAACTATGGTTAATAAGATATATAGAGATGAACAGATGAAATTTATTTCATCCTTTAACACCATTACATGTATTTCATCTGTTTAATACCATTAAATTTGGCAATTGCACTTGTTTATAACCTTCTCCAAGAAATTTTTCTTGGTAATAACATTCAATAATAGAATAGCAAACATTGCCTTATTAGAACTATAAGGAGAAAGAAATTGAAGTATAAGTAAATATTACTATAGAAAGAAGAGTATGTTTCATATTTCAATTTGTGCTACCATAATAGAAAAACCACAAATGGGTAATTTTTAAGCAACAGAAGTACATTGTCTTCCAGTTCCAGAGCTTTCTCTACAACTTCTTATAGTTCTAGAGTCTGGGGAATCTAATAGTGCACCAGTATGTTTGTCGACTTTGATTCCAAGACACTGTCTTGAATTCTGTGTGCTCTGGAAGAGAGAAACACTTCATCTTTACATGGTGTGCAGCAGGAAGACAGAGAGAGCTCATTCCCAGAGACCCCTTTTATTTTTCCTTTTCCAAAGAAAATGACTTTTACGATACATTTTAGGTGTACATAATGGGCATATTCATCATAAGGAATTCACACCTGTACATGATATAACGTGATTATTTTTTCCCATTTCCCTACCTTCCTTCAACTCTTCTTTCCCTCCTTACTTACAAAAGCTTTTTTTTCTATTTTTCCCTCTTTTATAATTTTTTTTACTTTCCCTTTATTTCACCCTGCCTTGTTCACCCCCTCCTTTGAATATTTTCTATTTCACAATATCTATTGTCCATTTTGCACCCTTTTTTCATAACAGAATTAAGCTATGGATGAGACCAGAGGTAGAACCACTTCATCATCACACAAGGCCCAACTTCCTAACGCTAGTATATTCACAAGTAAACTTCCACAGAGTCCTAAAGAAACCAAAAACATTCACATTTTATATAGCACAGGGGGAAAGGAAGCACTTAACACCCAGATGTCCATCTCAGACATCGTCTCCTTTTTTTTTTTTTTGATAGATATACAGCTACATTCTCTTTTATTTATTTATTTATTTTTATTTATTACATTTATTTATTGTGTGTGTGTGTGTGTGTGTGTGTGTGTGGCCAGCTCAGCCCACTAGGGGGCGGGGCTGGCTGGCATGTGGTGCTGGAGGATCGAACCAAGGTCCCTGTGCTTTGCCATGCTTGTTTCAAGTAGGTGCTTTAGACCACTGAGCCATCTCTCCAGCCCCAGACATCGTCTCTTGAGATGATTTCTGATTAAACCTGATAGATAGCTACTGTAGTACTAATCTCAGAAAGTTGGAAATATTCCATGAATGCAACCATATTCCTATTAACAATTTCTTATAAACATAGTATTTTTAATTTTATCTGAATTTGCTAATATATTTATACTGTCAATATGCATCTGTGTTCATATATCTGATATGGTAACGTCAACCCTCAAATTTCTAGTCTTTTTGAAACCTGAATTTACCTGCCTCCATTAGAATAAGTTTTTCTTTTTCTTTCTTTCTTTCTTTCTTCTTTTTATTTTATTTATTTATTTATTTATTTGTATTTTAGGGAAGGGTCTACAGAGTGTTCAGGGTCTCACTACTAGGTTGGACTCGTAATGATCTGCCTGTTTACAACCTCCCAAGTGCTGGGATTACAGTCACGTGCCACCACGCCCAGTCTCAATTGAAGTCTCAGCATGCCACGGGGGTAGGGCTGGCACAGCAGGCCTGGGGATCAAACCCTGGACCCGTGCCTGCTTGCAGGTGCTTTAATCCTCTGACCTATTTGGCCGGCCCAGAATAAGCTTTTCTATCATGGATTTGTTTACTTATAGACTTCAACCACATTTATCTATTCATTCTAGTTTTAACACTTTTATGTCTCAACAGCCTGACCCTATTAATATGCCTTTATTTGGAGAAAATTCTCTTTCCTTTTCTGGTTACTTACCCCAGACTTTGTTCAATATTCCTAGGTGTGCTTGAAATACCACCGCCAAAATGGCTTTCCAGGCAGAACCACAGATGACATCTTGAATTAAAAGTTCAAAATTACAGTTTTAAAAATGTAGAACAGTCTGCAAGAATCACCTCTTTGAGAGGTGAGCTGTCAACTCAACCTGCTAACCTGAATGCTAATAGCTAATTTAAATGTTCTCAAAATAATTCCCTAACATTAATTAACCATTGATAGCTCAAGTAAAGATTTCTATAGTTAGATCCCTCGGCATAGATTTTAGAATCAATGAAGTGTCCCAGGAGTGAAAAAAAAGGGATTCTTGTTAACAAAAATTGATGTGTTGAGAGAGCTTTCCAGGGGGCTTTATAGAAAAGGCTATTTACCTCCTTTTTAATATTATAGGAGCAGCACTCCGTTGGTCACTCTCTTACCTGATTATGCCACTTATAATTATTGGATCTGCATTTAGTTCCAGAATTTTAAGGAAACAATACTTTTCAATTATTGTTACTTACCAGGAGCAAACATGTAAGACATGAGTTTTCAGTTTAACTTCTAATAGGCTATTTGGATTGCAAACTTCAATAAGCAGTTTGAGACTAAAAACTTTTATGATTTTGAGAAGAAGAGAGAAGAGTTCCATCCTATGATTTCAACCCATCTACCTCATACCTCTCTTTCTGAGTGTTAGTGTTGTCCATGTGTATACTGCAGGCAGAGGCACTAAGGGCTAAAAATAGGTGAAATGCTTCAGGGCACAATGTTCTGTAGTTCAAACATGTTACATTTCTTATATCAAGTCTTGTTATTCAAGAATTTCCAGAATTAGTGACTTCCTAGAGATGTTTGCAAGGACGATATCATGACACTTGTTGCCCCATCTCTTTTTGAAGTAGGAGAGGCAAGAGTGTAAGCTTTGGCATATTTAAAGTTTTAGTAATCAAAAAGTAAGTGAGACTGGTTGATATTTGTGATACTGTAGAAATAGAATGAAAGTGTTTAAATACCTCACTCTGGAGTCAGACTGGTTGGATTCCAATTCCATTTTTGCTCAATAGTGTAAACTTGATGGGAAAAATGGAACTACTTCTAAGCCTTTCCATCTGCAAAAACACAGGAAACAATGTGTATTCCATTCAGCTGCTAAGGGGGTGATAAGCCATAAAGAGAAGGAGGCCTAAAGTAAGCACCCAGTAATCACTAGCTATTATGATTAATCCATACCCCATGTGCACACGCATCCAAAGATAGCTCCTACAAGGTTTCTCCACTAACCACAATATTTGATGCAGTGAATAGATAGCTTAATGGAAATATAGCGAAGCTGTCAGGCTGAGTAGAGTGAGGCTTGCTTCATGTTTCAAGCACTAAATTATATTTGACATTTCATTTAAAAATATCAGAGTAACATAATATAAACCAAACCCCCACAACCACTTTAGAAAGATGTGGCTTTTTAAGAAGATAAAGTTGTCCTCATTACATGAAAAATGGTGAATGTAAAATCATTTTTGCCATTTTTCTTGTTTAATTGAACAGTTTTGCAAATGCTTCTTATTTTGCATTATGTGTTCATATCTTATATGTAATGAACTATATATCATAAAATTTTAATTTTTACTAGCACTACAGAATAAAACAGTGCCAGGATTTAGAATAAAAATATTGTTTCAAATCACTGCTCTGAGAGAGAAATGAAGAGGTGTCAAAGAGCACAAAATTCCAATAGTGTAAATCCTAAAGTTCTACTGTGCAATATAGTATCGGCAGTTGACAATACTGTACTTAAAAAGTTTCTAAGAAGGTACATGAAGCACTGTTATAAATACCGTACTAGGAATAATAAGTTGAGAAAAATCTTTGGGAGGTGACAGATATGTGTAAGGCATAAATTGTACTAATGGTTTTGTTTGTACATACTCATCTCCAAATCCATAAAATTGACCAAAGGCCACAGAGGGCTCCCCAAGTGCAATTGGATGCTGGCCTCCACCTTTCTCTCTTTATTTTCTTGATTTTGAGATAAACAATTTTTTCCTATGTTCTCAAGTCACGCTGTGTTGCCTAGTCCAAAGCCAGGAAGCCAACCGCTCATGGACTGGGCCACTCCAAAACAGTAAGCCAAAATAAACTATTTGTCTTTTCAGGTAAACAATATATGGTAATTTTTATAATTGTTGAAAGCTAACACAGACTTCTAAAGAGCATGTGTCCAGACTCTTAAGGAGGTCTTTTCAGAATCTCTGCTGAGCAACAAATCTAACAATATGATTTTAGAATGCTTCACCCAGTGTTTTATTGTTACGCATCTTGAGGCCATTTCTCAGTATCTTTAAAATAACTGGAAAATACAGACATCATTTCAGTGCCATGCAGAAATATTTTGAATATGCCACTATGCTTCTGGGCCTTAATGCAAAAATCAGGACCCTGTTTTACCTGGTTTGTACCATTCTGAACTCAGTGCTTGGTACATACTGAATGAGAATCAGATGAATAGGATCTCAAATATTATGAATGACCATAATAACAAAATGTATAATTATCAAAGGGTCCAACTTTAAATTCCTATTAGCATTTCCTTAGCCATATAGTATTAATTCATAATATTTAGGTAGAAAGAAAATTTTATTTGAATTTTTCTCAAATTCATTTTTATCAAGAGCTGGCCAAATCAGCGGAGTAAAGCACCTGCATGCAGGCACAGGAGCTGGGGTTCGATCCCTGAGCCTGCTTTGACAGCCCTTCCCCAGGGGCACGCTGAGATAGCAATTGAGACTGGGTGTGGTAGTGTGTGCCTATAATCCCAGGTCTTGGGAGGCTGTAAACAGGTGGATCACTATGAATCTGATCTAGTAGTGAGACCCTGAACTCCCTGTAGACCCTTCCCCAAAATATAGGGAAAAAACATTTTTATCAACAGACAAATTAATTGTTTAATTCTTTGAAAATTAGAGTGTTCAAAAGAGAGATTCTTTAAACAAATATTGAATGCTTTCTGGTGAAAATATAACGCACATGCAAAGAATGATATGAAGAAGTATGTATGTTTCTTTACACAAAATGTCTATATTCTCATTGGAAATAAGAGTAAGGGTTTGGATAGCAAGCAATAAATATGTAAGGGTCAGACAACAATGTAAGTAGAGAAGAGAAAATTCATAAAACATACCAAGAGAAAAATGCAGACAACCACCATTGCACACCCAAGGAAGCACTGCCTAGAGTTTTGAAAGGTTCAGAAGCATTTTTCTGAAGATAAAAATGCTAAATGAAACTTTGAATCTGAAATAAGATTAGGCATACAGAAAGAAAAATAAAAGGCATTTGAATCCAAGGAATAAATCTGAAAATCAACGTCTTGTGCTGTTTGATTGGTTCATTTTCTTTGTCTTGGATTCCTTTTTGCAAAGCAGCTGCAGCCAAGAAGGTAGGTACATGAAATCTCAATTTAAAAGATAAATCAAATAGTGATTGTGGTGAGCATAAAGTTTTTTCCATAGTCAATACAACTTTAGAAAGAAATAAGATAGAATATTTTGCAATGCCTATTCTGAAGGCAATCTGCAGAGCTTGTAGAAAAGTGGAATTAGAGTAACTTTTTACTAGGTAATGGTAAAATATATAATAGTAAGGTCCTAAATTATACAAAAATGCATAGGCTAGGAGAAGATATTTTATATCATATCATCCTTTGATTTAAAAATTATTAACCTTTAAATAAATTCCATGATTAAGTGGCAAGGCTAGACTAGAAACAAAATCTTCAGATTTCAATTCTGTCATTACTTTGATATTCTAAAATACTAACTACATGTTATTAAATATCATGGCAATTGATTGCATAATTTTGCATTCATCTACACTACCCTGTCTCATTTGAAGCCAGGAATCCTGACTTTCAAAAGAAGAGAATATAAATTTCAGTATGTCTTTGAATTGGAAATTCTCTTTAAGATATAGCATCAGAGACCCAGTCCTAGCCCAGGTCCGGTGAGTGTGTGGAGAGCTTCCTGCTACCCTGCGCAGGCGGGACCAGTCCCAGCCCAGGCACAGCGTGGGCCGG
>NW_004524585.1:2839562-2867667 GCF_000260255.1 Octodon degus | reverse complement strand
CATCTTGTACAGCAATTAACCACTAAGAAGAATATATGCAGTGTATTATTTGTTGAAACTGTACTTCTGATTTGATTTGAAACTGTCTCATTGCTATATGTTTATCAATAAAACTGTAGAAAAAAAAAGATATAGCATCACTCATGAGATAACATTAGAATAGTAGTCATACATATGCATACATTTATGCATACATATATACATATTCATATATATTCATATATATATATATACCTTATCACAATGAGGCTGATATACTCCTGACTAGGAATTTGAATCATAATAAATTCAGTATTAAGATATTGAATAAAATTACTGCTATCAGCCAGTGAAATAGCTCAGCAGACTAAGCACTTGGTTAGGCAAGCACAGGGACCAGGGTTTGATCCTCAGTGCCCCTCAGGGGCGCAGAGCAGTCCGTCAAAAGGCTGAAAACAGGAGGATCACTCGAAGTCCGAGCTGTGCAGTGAGACCCTGCACCAAATACATAAAAAATAAATAAATAAGTTACTGCTATACTTACTATTGTGTGAGTGAAGAACAGATCTCAGGTCTATAGTTAGAAAGTGTCTACATACACTTAACATTGTTTCACATCTTAGTTCACTTTCCCATATTAATTTCTGCTTGTTTCTGTAATGTATGTAAAAGTCAAGAAGAAATAAAAGGAAACAACAAAAATTAGAACTCATCCTGTCCTTGAAACTGCAGAAACTTTGTCCCAGTGGATACTTCAGAGCCATGAGGTAGTCACATTTCTAGGAAAGTCACAGTTCTATAAGCGTTTGGAAAGAATTATAGAAATAGGTTTCTGATAAAATCTAGAGGATGATTTCATAACCTTATAATTCAATGCTAAATTTAAGCAACTGCTGCTTAAAATCTTGTTCTGTATATGTTGTGTTAAATATTTAAGCTAATCATCAGTTTTTAAAGAACTGGAAGCTTCTATGATGAGAATATAATTTTCCTAAAGCAAACATGAGGCTATTTAGTAGTCATGAGTAAAGCCAACAACCACTAACAATTAGCTGCCACAGAATAACTTATATGCCAATTATTTTACATACTAAGAACTTCTTGAAAATAAATACTGTAAGCCAAATTTAAAGAACTTTCAAGTTAATATCGCTCATTATAAATGCCTATGTTACAAAAAAAGTTGTTAAAGTATTTAAATAGTGAAACTGGGCTACAGAGATAGCTCAGTAGAATAAGTGCTTGCCTGACAAGCACAAGGTCCTGAGTTCAATCCCCAGTACCCCCACACACACACAATAAATAAATACACAGTGAAACCATGGGCCAGCCAGATAGCTCAGTGGACTAAAGCACCTGCTTAGGCAGAGTACTCCAGCTAGGGTTCAATCACCCACGTGCCCATGCCAGCCCCACCCCTGGGACACCCTGAGATGGTGATTGGGTGTGGTGGCATGCGTCTGTAATCCCAGCACTTGGGAGGCTGAAAACAGGAGAATAACTACAAGTTTGATATGTGTAGTGAGACCCTGTACACCTAGTACACCTTGTCCTAAAATACAAAAAAGAGAGAGAAGAAAAGAAAAAAGATAGTGAAACCACAAATATCATCTCATTTAATAAGGTGTCACATCCCTCCTGGTATAATCCCCTAATGAAGATATTTTGAGAATCAAACCATTTGCCAACACTGCCCCTGTTACACACATATGCAGAGGCACTTGGCTTCACGGATGCTTTCCTTTGTGACCAATTTGGTTTATAAACAGAAGCATTTGGCACAATTTTGTTTTTGTCTGCAAACTCTGTATTGGGTGACAAGCACAAAGGCAACCATCCTTCCCACTGGAACATAAACATGACCATCTTTCTCAGAATCATGGAATAAATTAAGTTTGTGAACAGAGGTTCTGCTCTATCACATATATACACATATAAACATACAGTTTTATGCATCATGTAACAGTTTCTATACTTATAATGTTTATAATTTTAAAAGCAGTTTCACTTTAACTGTCTATAAAATTTCTCACGGGACCATCATTCTAAAACATTAACAAAATTACCTTTTTCCAATAGGCGAAATAGATGATGAGCACACCTTTGACTGCAGTACTACTTTACAGTAATGTATTTCACATTTTCACCTAATAGCAATAATTCTCAAATTAGTCCAGTACAATATGGTCTCTGACAGTAAGAGGTAAATATGCATGAAGATTCAGAAGGAAGCTCTTTCTCAGGCTACTTTAAACACAGAGAATAAAGGAGATATGATTTCAGCAGCAGAAGAATCAGCAGGGACAGGAAAATGCCAACTCTGATTAACAGCCTTGAAAGCACTAACTTCAGAATCCCAAGGTAAAATAGGATTTTCAATAACTTGCCCAGCATCATCATGCTTGTAAGTGTGAAGAGGTGATTGGAGAGGGAAACAGAATTTGACCTTTCCTTACTAAAGTAAAAGAAGAGGTTCATCCATTGAACTGGAAGCTTTTAGCGGAGTTACTAGAAGACAAAGCTACATGCTTGAAAGGAACAGGAAGTGCACAGCTGCACAGTTTTATCAGAGAAGGTGCTTCAATCAGTTTGCTTTTGATTGAAACTCGAAAGAATTCCTGCAGAACCCATGAACAGTCACCTTTAAGATTCAAAGTTGTTGTAAATTTCTCTTTATTAAATTTGACACACACAGAACATTGGCAAATGCATTAAGTCCTTCAGAAAACATTATTGCATTGTACAGCATATCAAAGCATATTAAAACTCTCTTTATAAAAGGAAACACTGAAACGGAGATTATGAGATGTTAAAACAAATACCTGTCCTGTGCTGAGTGGTAGGTACACCAACTATAACCCTCCCTAATCCAGGTTGCCTGGCTTCCCCCCATCTCATTTCATTGAAAGATACTTTTTCACATATTGGATTATCTTATTTGTTGTGGCCTTAAAGAAACATTTTTAAATGAATTTTAGATCAGTTGGAGCATTGCAAAAATAACATGCTATACATATTAAGAGAGGATTTTGTTTCTCTGGTGTGTAGTAAAAAAATTTATTTTTTCTTAAAATAAGATTTGAACTTCATTTTCTGCCCTTTAACCAGGGTAATTTCACTAATAGAAATAATGAGAAGAATAACTACTCATCAACCTACACTTTAATCTTGTCATTTATATTGGTGTCTAATGCTTGCATGGACTGCATTGCATGAACAGAAAATGTCTTGAGCTGTAATACACAGTTAAGATATTTAAGTAACAGGACTTGTTTTTAAAGAGTTTCATAACTTTTAAAAAGGAAGGTATCTTAGTTACTTTTCTCATTGCTGAGATAAAATATCCAACACCCCAAATGGAAAGGAGAAAAGTTTTATTTAGCTCACAGTTTGTAGAGGCTTCAGTCCACAGTCAGCTGGCTCCAAGGTATGATGGCACAGCAGACGGACATGACGAAGCAGAAATAGTTCATGGCAGGGAAAAGGCAGCAGAGTAACAAAGGAACAACCACAGTTTTTCTATTCCTTATATCTTATGCAGGCTGCCTAGGGTAGGAGGCGTGCACACCCTCAAGGCTACTGCCTTTGATCCTAGCACTGTGCTATGAATCAATCCCAGCACCACACACTAGATTCAGACACCTCAGAAAAAGCCCCACATGTGACCACATGACACTTTGAAGGACATCTAGACCCAAGAAATAACAGAGGACAATATAAATGTAAGACTAGAGGCATAGTTGCCCTTGTTTTGTGAAAATACTTTAACAATGTCTAGATCTACACAAAGTGCCCAAAGTCTAATAATTAAATACAGAAACCTTATATGTCTGCTTAATAACAATGAGCACTGTCTTCCCAGGCACTCAAGTTCGTAGTTTGAAATTTTACGATAAGTAAATGCTATGTTTTACTTGTCAAGTCAAACAGGGGCATGCAATGCCCAATTCTCATGGCTTTCCACCAGACTCTATGGCAGGAGCAGAAGGCAGATTTAGCCCTGCACTGCACTCTGCCCTACAGTGGGTTTCATTGTCACCTACATAGCCTGTACTCACCCACTCCACAACTGAGTAATGAAAAAGGTCACTAAAAATCATTTATCAAAGTTAAAAGTTTACTGTCTTGTGGAGCAGTGTTGCTGGTAGTCAGGGTTGCCTACAGGCCATAACCTGGACGTGCCTGATTTAAAAGGAAGAAATTGAGAAGATTCTACCTTCAATCATGTAAAAGTAATCATGTGTACACTTGTTTACCCAAAGCATTGTATAAAATAGTAAATTTCAGTGTTGTGCATGAGTAGTACAAATGTGGGGAGGATAAATAAATTGAACACAATAGTACCACTGGTTAAAATAAGCATAATCACTAGAGCACTGCCTTGACTTGTGCAGCGAGGTGAGTCCTAAGAGAAGGTGATAGGAGATTAAGAAAAAAATATAGACACATACTAAAAGGAAAGCTGGGATCAGGGGGGACCCAACCTCTCTGATGGAGAGACAGCAACACTCCAACATGGTCTGCCTCTTTATTCGTACACTGTAAAAGAGGGGGTAGTTATGTGCCGAATGTGCAAGGTCTAGTGTTTTGCTGAGAACACAGAAAGCAAAACATTTTCCAAGCTATCCATGCTGTAGTTAACAAGGAAGAACATCAGGAATGGCCTTTCTCTGTTCCAACAACTTGTTTCTATGGCTTGCCTCTGGAGCTCTGTGTTCTTGGGGCTGACCTTGCTTTTGCTGACCTCTAGCTCCACGGCTTCCCACAGAAAACCACTGAGAATCCGAACCGGGTAAATGCCACATTCCACAAGATGCTGCAGTAGAGTTGTTCTACACATGATCCCACTCCCATAAACAAACACAACCAACATAACACTATCTCAAGAACAATAGCCAAGGAAGAGCTCTAGGAATCATCAATGAAGTGAAAAACCCTAAACATCACAGAGTTCCAAAGGAAATCTAGAAAAAGCAGCACAGCAATTTACAAGTTCAACCCTAGATCTCTGGCCAGGAATAAACACAACACTCCTGGGAAAAAGGAAAATCTCAACAACCCCACACAAAGTAGCACATAGGCAATTCTAACTGCAAGAGAATTCCATGGTCTTTAGATCCACTTTGAGGATATGGTTGATCTAAGATTGACTACTTTGCTCCCAATAGGGTACACATCATAGGCAACACACAATCTCAGCTACTGCAATAGCCACTGCTAGTTGCCATGTTGGCTTAGGGACTGACAAGACTCTTGATGCTGTCTAAAGCCTTGGAATGGTAGTAGTAATAAGCCTGAGTCCCACCTGTGGGGAAGATCTTCACAGCTCTTAACCTTGGGCGTGTAGTCACTTTTTCTGTGTCATACTTCCAGCCCTGCCTGTAAATATGGATCTGGGAATGTTCTCAACTAAGTCAGGAATGCAGGTCTAGGAACGTGAGTACAGCTGGCCCCAGTTCCTGTCACTCTCTGTTTCATCTGACATGAACTAGGGAATCTCTCCTTAACAGTGAAAGCCTTCAGATTTTAGCTTCTGATGTAAAGTCTTGGTTTCACTTTTGCCTATCCATTAGGATCTGGGTAAGGCCATAGTCATTTTCCATGGGAAGATGGCTACCAGCAGCTCTGTCCTCCCTCACAACCACTACATACCCTACATGAGCTAGAGAATGTCTCCTTTGTAGCCCATGACCTTGAGACTGCAGTTGCTAGTGCAAAAGGTCCCAGCATAGACCAAGATTGTACCTGGAAAATAGGAGAATGCACTATCTGTGTCCTACAGCTCCAGGACTGGCTATTAAGGCCATAACCCTTGCCCCAAGCCAGGCTTAGCCAAGATCTAGAGAAAGTCTTACCAACATCCTACACTTCCAGAAGTGTGCAAAGTAGCACCATAAACCAAAATGTCATCTGTGTATATGCAAAAAGACCGAGTAAAGTTCTTCTCCATAGCCACAAAATGTGGACTGCAGTTGCCACTACCTAAAACACTTTACTGCTTGTCCTTGTCCCTTGAAACATGAAGATGATTCTTGCAAAGGTAGATGACAGTATTGTACACCCCACCACCAGCTTCAACTATCCCCAAGCCTGTTGAAGATTCCCTTTGTGTGTTTATATATAGAAAAAAAATCAATTCAGCTACAAGATATTGCAACTGTAGGTGTATGTATGCTCCCAAAACAGGAACAGCCAAATACACAAAACAAATATTAAATCCAAAGGAAGAGAAGTTAATACAGTAATGATTGGGAACTTCAATAGCTCACTTTGCTCAATGAATTGATAGAGCACCTCTACCCCTCAAAATCAAAACACAGACTTGTGAATTGATCCATACAGCAAATGGACCTAACAGGCACAGAAAATTTTCTCCATCAGCAGCAGAATGCACAATATACTCAAAAGCCAGCTTCAGAATAGACAATATGCTAGGGTATAAAGCAACTCTCCATAAGTTTAAAAAAGATAAATCATATCCTGTATCTTCTCAGATCACAGTGAAGCAAAACTGCCAAATAGAAGAATAAAAAGGATAGTAAAACATGGAAATTGAATGTGATCCTACAATACTAAATGACCAATGGAGAATGGAAAAAATGAAAACAATCTCTACAGACAAATGAAAATGAAAACATAATGAATAAAAACCTGCAGGTTACAGCAAATACAATATTGAGAATTATATTACAGCAAAAAATGAATATAATAAAAAATAAAGATTTCAAAAATGAATAACTTATGGACCTTTGAGGACTTAGGTGAAAACAAAACAAAAACAAAAATTGATGGGAAAGAAAGATCAAAATCAAAAATAAGTGCAATAGATTTTAAAAGATGCTATAAAAAGCTAGGCATGTTTGAATATTCCTGTAATCTCAGTAGAACACTACCAAGTTCAAGCCCAGCTTAGGCAACTATTTAAGACATGGGTTCAAATTTTAAAAAAGAAAAAGATGGGAATATATCTCAGTAAAAGGCAATCCTCAGTATCAATCCTCAGTATCAATCAGTAAATAAATACATAAACAGTAAAAGACCAAAATAACAAGTTGGTTTTTTGAAATAATAAACAAAACTGACAAACCTATAGCCTGACTAAATGAGAAAATGAGAGGAAAACCAAAACATAAAATCAAAATGAAAAGTGAGCCATTATAACTAATATCACAAAAATATAAATTAATTAGGTGTAGATATGAAAGACTATGGAGTGGGCTGATAAGATAGCTCAGCGGACTAAATACCTGCTTTGGCAAGTGCAGGAACCAGGGTTTGATCCCCAGTCCCACATGCTATGCCTGCCCCATCCCCAGGGCATGCTGAGATGGCAACTGAAACTGGGAATGGTAGCATGCACCTATATTCCCAGTGCTTGGAAGGCTGAAAACAGGAAAATCACTACGAGTCCAATCTAGGTAGTGAGACCCTGTAGACCCTGTACTAAATACATTTAAAAAGTAATAATAAAATAAAATAAAGATGAATTAATTCTATTCTTAATCTATTACAAAAATCTTTATAGGAAGAAACTCAACAAGTTTATATTTATAAGACCAGCATTACCCTTATAACAAAGCCAGATAAAGATATAGCAATGAGATAAAAAGAAAGCTATAGATCTGTATCTTTCATGAACATAAATACAAAAATTTTCAGTAGGGTGATATCAAACTGAATGCAACAACATAACAAAAAAATCTTAATCCATGGCTGAGTGGGATTCACCTCAGACACACAAGAATGGTTCAACATATATAAGTCAATAAGCATGATACAACACAGCAACAGAATGAAAGCCAAAGACCACATGATCAGTAAATGGAAAACAATCATTCAATAAGACTCAACATCACTCCATGACAAAAATTCAGCAAATTGAATATTAAAAAAAAAATCTGAAAATATTAACAGCTGTATACAAAAATCTACAGTGACTTAGAATGGAAAAAAGGTGGAAACAGGATATAAAAATCAACATACCAGAAAAAATAGATACCATTATTAACTTTCCTGAACAAAAAATTAAGAAAGCAATCCCATTCATAATAGCTACAAAAATATTTAGCAATAAATATCATCAAGGAAATAAAAGATTTCTAGAAAGAAAATTGTAAAGATTTGATAAAAGAAATTACATAGCACACAAAATTGGAAAAATCCTGTGCCTATGCTTCAGAAGGATTGATGCTAAAAAGACTACACTAAGCAAAACAATTCGCATATTCGATGCAATTCCCAATATAAAGACAATGACCTTGTGTGTAGATCTGGGCAAAATCATAAAATCAATACAGAACCACAAAAGACCTATAAGAGTGAAAGCAGGAAGAACACATAAAAAATTAAGCAATAATGAAATTCTGTCATTTTCACCCACATAGATGGAATCAGAGATGATTAGGTTAAGTGAAATAAATCAGACACAAAATGATAAATATATGTTCTTTCTTGCTCATTTGTAAAAAGTAATAGGTCAGTCTTATACATGAATAAAATTGAATAGTAGTAACTAGAGACTAGGTTGTAGAGGAAAAAATATGGGGCAATGGAATAGTTTAATAAAGAAAGATCTAAACAGAGTAGACGGGTTGGTTCTAGGTTTTCTATACAATAGAATAATAACTTTTTAAAACAACTTCTATTTCAGAATCACCTGAACAGTATGAAATGACCAGAATGCCAAACAAAATAATAGTTTTGAGAATCAACAAATGGGATCATATTGAATGAAAAACCTTCTGCACAGCAAAACAACTGACCAAAAGAGTGGGAAAAACAACCTACAGAATGCGCAGAAAATTTTGCCAGCCAATCCTCAGGAAAAGGAAAAGGAGATGATAAAAGGAAGTTAGGTAAATTCTGCACATGTACCAATTCCCATAAAGAACATAAACATGATTTATCATACAATATACTAATAAACTAAAATAATTTCTAAAGCATTGAGATGGGGAAGAGGATTCAAAAGAAAAAGAGATAAAACAAAATTAGGATGTGTTATATACACGTACCAGCTTTCCATGAGGAATGTAATGATGATGCCTACAAATGTACATGAACAAAAATAAAATTTTCTAAAGAATAAAAGTGTGAAGTTCCCAAAATATGGACGATTAATTTTTCTTTCTTTCTTTTTTCTTTTTTTTTTTTTTTTTTTTTTTTCAGAACTGGGGATTGAACTCAGGCCCTTGATCTTGCCAGGCAAGCAATTAGTCTACTGAGCTATCTCCCCGGCCCCTTAATTTTTCATGATACAGAAATGATATTATCATGACTTAGATATTATACATTGTATACATATGATATGTACCATAAATATCATAGCATACATACTATGTATGCTGCATGAAGATGTACAATAGTGTCTCAATAAAAAAATAATTAAAGTAATTTCATGTTGTTTGAAACCACTAAATCTGTTAGGATTTTACAATAGAAAACAAATGCAGTGGGCTATTACTCCTTGATCTCTAAACCTGCTGTCAAATAAAAGGAGTTGTTTTCCATTTTTCAAAAAATGAGTGTTTTGCACCCCATGTCTTTTAAAGGCTGCTGTTTATTCTGGTCAGTGTATGAGGCAGAGAGATGTGTACAATTCAAATGTGGCAGGTTAAAGGTCTGATCTACTTGTCCATGGCTGTTAAGCCAGAGTTAATTAGGTTGAAAATGCCATCTAACCATCTGCAACTTTTCTATTTTACTGTTCAAAAGTGTAGTTGTTAACAAAGAGTACTTCAGATTTTCAATTTTGAAATGACCAGTTTCTTTTCTTCTTCATCAGACCCTAATCATCAAGGAAATTCATAATTAAAAATATCTGTAAGCTCTGAAAGATAGAAAGCCTACAGTACACATTAATATGTAAATTTTCTTTATGACTCCTTTAAATGAACCTACTCTCTCCATTGTATGAGGAAGATAAGTATCCTGTTGCACTAATAACCTTTCAGTATTATTAACTATGTTTTCCTTTTAGGTCTAAAATAAGTACCTGGTTGGTGGTTAAGAAAAATCTCTTGAGAGGGATGTCTGCTAAACAGTGTTTGTTTCTATAAACACAAAATATGTCATTAATCCAGCTTTATCCCAGAGAGAATAGTTGTTTACATGCATTATGGTGATTTTATTGTATCTTATTAAGGAATAATGGCGAACTAAAGCAACTGCATTAACACAGTCTTGTAATAAAGGTAACGTTTTCGCTATCCTAATTAGTTACCCTCATTTTATAGAGAACAAAGCCAGATACATTTGGGCTATATTTGTGTCTTTCACTAGGACTTCCTTTTTACCTCAGGTTTGAAATGTGGTTGTTTTCAGCACAGGTGTGCCAAAGTTCAGTGCAGTGCTGTCCTAGAAAGCCAGGCCAAGCATCACATGGAAAAAGGACAACACCTCCAGAGGTTTCCCAGAAATGCTGTTCAAAAAGAGCCTCCCAATAAGTACTATATAATGAACTAACTACCCCCTTGGATAATTAATTAGGCCACTTGTCTTGCTTTATGACCAAACAGAGGCACAGTAAGTTCCACTTAAGCAGTTATGTATTATGGATTTGGTAACACGTGTTTAAAAATGATGGGTGCTTTTAAAACTGTGTTCTCAGCAATTTACATCTCACTTGAAACAAACACATATATTTCACTTACTTTGCTTTAATAAGAGGGAAAGCCAATCAGTAGCTTTCTCATTCCTAAACCCTCTACTTCTCAAACTCTTCACCATTCTTTATACAAGAGTGACAAGATCAATGACACAATTCTCTAGAGAAACAGCTGAGAATCTTTTCTGTGAACAAAACAGACATTTGAGTAAAAACAGATGCTCTGATCATTATAAATATCAATTTCCTGTAAGCTATAATAAGAAATTGGATTCTTACTTTTAATAAGGGATTGATTCTTCTTTTTTATTACCTTATCAACAAAGGCATGCCAATGATTTAAGGTGACATTTGTATTATCATGATCACATTCACAGAAATTAAGCACCAATGAACCATGATGCACTGGAAGCAAGGTGGTATTTCTTTCAGCATCTGAATAAATCTAAGAGTTGTGGTATATATCTTAATTATAGCCTACCTAAACATTAATGGCTTTAAAGTCACAAGTCAAATCCTATATGTCCATGTATGAGTTAAGTAAAATCCAAGTTGCTCTTTCATATTGTATAGTTAACAGTGGGAGAAGGGTGGGTAGAAAACTCAAGAATGGATTATGAAAAAAGGAAGGCCTAGCATAATAAATTCAGAAATTATTTTGGTGTATTACTTATACACAACAGTCAAATATTTTATAAGTAAATTACTATTTATTTACAAGTTCATATAGGTAAAGATACGTGAACAACTGTCATCTATGTGTGGAAAGAAGTCAGGACTAGGTAAGAAATAAATTTTGGGGTTTTTTTAATAATTCAAGTGTTTAGAGAAGAAAGAACTTCACAGCATCTATTAGGATGCAAAAGTTAGGCCCATGTCTTTCGTGTTGATGGAATCCTAAACAGTGAGCATAATGCATGGCACACAGTCAATGTTTACTGAATAGTGATGAATATGCAACTAATACAAACAAAAGAATGTTTCAGAAGTCAACCTATAAGCTGTTTAAGGCCATCAGAAAAAGCAGGTTTGAATAAAGCTATGACCAATAGACCTACTGTGTGAAGGAAGAATACAGTCTTGCTAGATTCGCCGTGGTATCCAGATGGCCAAAATTTGCAGGGGATCAGATTTGTAGGCTTGGGTCATTTTAAGAGAAGTCTCTGAAAAGTGGAGACTCACTAGAGTTAAAGTCTACAGCATTCATATCTTTGGATTGTACTGACAGTGTAGCAATCATCTTGAAACAAATTTTGATGAGAAAACTGTAATGTCAGAGTTCTCTAGAGAAATAGCAATGGGTATTTTACACATGCACACAAGCACACATACAAAATAAGTCCCAATGCCATAGCTGTAGTTCCAAGGCCCCCCAAAAACTTGAAACCTGGGAAATGTTGACATATCATAACTTGAAATGCCAGAAAAAAAAGTTACAGTATATTCTAGTTGAAAGGGTGTTTGCAGAAAGGATTCTGTCACTCTCAGGAAGGTCAGCCCATCTGATCTCATCACATCTTACATCGCTTAGGTGAGATCAAACAGTAACACAGAAGACAGGCTACCTTGCTTACTCTATTAACTCAAATATTAATCTAATCATCTAGAAACCCTCAGAATGTTTGATCAGATGTCTGGGAGTTTCCTGTTTTGATCAATTTGGCCCATAAAGTTATCTATCACACTTGAAGGATCAACTATTTGATTCACCACTTACCTCAAAGGGTTAGTGAGAAAAAGAAACTCACATTAACTTATCCATGGCATAGGTTTATCCAATTGCTGAACAGGATGCCCTTTCTCAAGTAGGTTTTGGTCCCTGACTTTTCTCTTACTATCAAAATCTTAAGTTTCAAATAAATATTCTTAAACCAATGTTGTCAGATTCTCTATCCATGAGAGCTCATGGTTAGACTATGATAAGAAAATATACCACTATGGCTTTAAGTGTAAGAATTACATTAACAGAATTATCCCAGGATCATATGGTGGTTTCACACTATACATGCAAACAAATGAGGAAATATTAGAGCTGAAAACAGGCAAACTATCTCAGTATCTACATGATCTTGAAGATGTGTCCTTATTTCCCTGGCACTGTACCTATAACACAAATCAAGTGAGATGTGGGGATTCACTAATCAACATGATGAAACTGGAACTTCAATCAAATATTTAAAGCCTCAAAAGAAAACTTAAAAAAAGAGAGAGGGAACTGCAGCTTTGAGCAAATTAGCAAATTTCAATCGCTATAGATTCAGGAATGGCAAAGTACAGGCCGTGAGCCTCGCAAGTTCATAGGACCCCAGCTCCCCCCTCGTACTTAACATCATGATACAACAGCTCCCACACCTCAGGACTGGAGTGTAATCACTGTACAAGAGTCTGCATGGTGGGCATAGACTAAAATATTTCCTCTCCAGACCTTTAAAAGACAACTTGCCAACCTCTGATCTATCTGAAACCACACACAGAAGTTTTCCAAACTGTCAAGCTACCCAGAGCACAGCTAAACCTTAATTCTGCAGATATTTCTCACCTCTCATAATCTAGCAGAAAGCTATGTTTTCAACTTAAAGACTTTATTTTTCATACTTACATGTGATTTGTCGTTAAGATTCTAAACATACTTAGCCTTCTATGCATGGTTTCCCCAAAGAGAAAAATCAACAAGTCTCAATATTTATGAAGTAGTCATTACGGAAAATTCATTGTATGTAAAGTAAGTGATATGACTCAGAACTCCAAAATATCTAAAAATATCTTACAAAATGTATGATATACAGTTTTGCTTTGATGTATACTGCTTTTGAGTTGTTATAAAGTATATTTGATAAACAGATCTATACATTTTTCCCAAATGTTCATTTATTGATGGACAATTTCTGAGTTGCTCTAATAGTAACAAAGCACTAAAGCAATCACCACATGAATATTTATCTATGATGAATATTCATTTAATTCATCTCTCTACAAGGAGCCTCATAGATGACAAGACAATAAACAAGCTTTTCTGTGCTTATTTTAATTCTGGGTTCACTTGCTTCCCTTACTACTGGGTCTTTACCAAGGTAAATTCTGTATATTGTGGCTTGGTTTGGCACATCTTACTAATTTGTGTCTTATATTAGCTCTCTTTAGAAACATAATGTTAAGAACAGTGATTAATTACTTCACAGATTTGCCATCTGCTTCATTCAAATCCAACAAGGTGAGAAACGACAACTTTGGTCTAAAGAAATGAATGGTAATGAGGTTTTACTCGTACTATCCTTTGTGGGGAGAAAAAAAGGCAAGTGAGTCTTCTATGTAAGTTAACGGTATGCTGGTAGATGTTTAATAATGATCTTTATTCCAGCTTTATTAAGGTATGATTGAATTTAAAATTGTGTATCTTTAAGATAGGCACTTTGGTATAGATAGATAGATAGATAGATAGATAGATAGATAGATAGATAGATAGTAGATAGATAGATAGATAGATAGATTTTATAAACATATATATGTATATATCAGATACATATGTATTGTGAATTGATTACCACAATCCACCAATTCTGTAATTATTATTCATGGAACAATTGAGAACATTATGAGATGAATGCAAACATTATATCCAGCCCAGCTATTCGCCTTCTAGATATCTTCCTGATATTATTAAAGACAGAATATTACAGGAATATGTGCATATCTATGTCTATAGCAGCACAACTCATGAGAGTTAAATCTTGAAAGTGTCTTATATGCTCATCAACAGATAAATAAGGTGGTATTTATGCATGATGGAATACTATATTACAAAGAAGGATAAATAAGTCGTATATGCGAAAATGGGTCCATTTTGAGATGACAATGTTAAGTGAAATCAATCAGACACATGAGCTTAAGTATCAATAACTTATCTCAGATGAAAAAGATTGTAGGAAATAAGGAGCTGGCTCTTACACATATGGGAAGGGGACCAAGATATGGTGGTAAAGGAAAGAGGATGAAAAATTTAAGATATCTATATCTATATCTATATCTATATCTATATCTATATCTATATCTATATCTGTATCTGTATCTGTATCTGTATCTGTATCTTTATCTATATCTATCTCCTGTGAGGAATATAATTATTATGTATTACAAATATGCTCTAAAAATAATGTAAAAGTTGAAAAAGGTATTTTCTTAGCAAATTTTTCCAAGTCAGTACATAACATGATGACTACATAACATAATTAGAAAATACTTTTTAAACAAAAATTTACTGAATGAATGTTTACTCTAAGAGAGAACCTCCCATTTTGTTCCTAAATTTGCACAAACAAAATATTCAATAGCAGAATACAGCTAGTTCTCTTGGAAATTGAAGAAAATATTTTACCTTATACTAATACAGATTTTACCCAATTTTAGGTATAAATAAGTTTAATAAATATCAAATACTCAATTTAAATATTAAATCAACAAAGCCCATCATTCCTAATACAATGAAGATTTTTCATAATTACATAGTACCTAAAATTTTTCTAGTGTATAACTTCAACAATTTTTAATTATTAATTTGGGTAATACAGTACTATCATTTTATTTTCACATTACTAAGAGTTCTACACTTTTAAAATGTTATAAAAGAGAAAAAATAGCCTGACAAAGGCAAGGGTCTAAGTTCAATCCCTGTTTTGGCAAAAAAAAAAAAAAAAAAAAGGGAAAAAAAGAAAAAAAAAAAAACTAAAAGAAAATAAAAGGTATCTGAGGTGGCTCAGTAGACTAAGCATTTCCCTGGCAAGCACAAGTGGCTGCGTTCAATCCCCAGTTCCACAAAAAGTAAATAAATAAATACATAGGAAAACATAAAGATGTAATCTAACCAAACATTTTATTTTGTCTAAAACTCATGCTCAGTGGAGTTCATTAAGCTATTTAGAAAGTTTAGAATTTCAATTCATTTATTTTATTTTTGAAGGAGGTGTTTTTCAAAATGTTATTGAATTATTTTGAAATCAGTCCTTGGTTAGAAGGTAGAAACGGGGAATATTTTTATTATTAAATATTGCCTGTAAGATTGTACCATTCAAGGTTAAGTTTTCTCAAGGAAATGTAAGTGATTGACCAGCCAGGAGGACTTACTGACGATGCCGACCCTGTTATGATTTCTGGAGAGGACCTTACACTCCACTCTTACTCCTAAATCCACAGGAGACCTTCCGCATACTACAGTCATATTTTGTTTCCGTTTGGAAATAGATTTATATCTGCACCCTTTTCTCCCAGAAAACCTCAGAACTCAAGTTTTTGTTCTTATTTTTTCCATCTGCCTTGAACATCGTTTCAATTATTAGCAGCTAATAATTTTCCTGCATCAAAAATTGCCATCTCTCACCTACCATAGTTTGTACCCTATCCAGTTCCTCAAGAATACCCAATTGTCTGATCTCATGTGCACATAAATGGAAATTTTCCTCTCTTTCTTTCTTTCTTTCTTTTTTTTTTTTTTTTTTTTTTGTTTTCTTTCTGGGCGTTTATTTCAAGATCTCAACAGTGTTTTATTTTTTTCTTCCCAACATCCTGCTCTGCAGTTTCCTTGGCTCTCTCCCCCCGGATGCCAAAGAGCAGGACGTTGGCGCGGGCCACGCGCAGACTGGCGAACGCCTTGAGGTTCTTTCCTTCCTCCCTGATGACCCTGGCCTTCTCCTTCCTGTACACATTCCTGATGGGCATCTCAGGTCCTGCAGCTGGGTGGCCAGCTTGAGTTCTTTAACAGAGTTGACTCCCTTTTGGGAGGCTGATGGCTTCCTGGGAAGGAGGATGAGCTTGGGGCGCAGTTCTTTCAGCAGCTGACGCTGGCCTGCAGGGCTCCGCGGGTTTGTCCTGCCACCTCGGGTCCACCGAGAAGCCTATGGTCCGGGCCACCTGTCTGTGCATCCCGGCCACCGCAGCTCCTCCAGACTCCAGCCCCTGCCAGTTCGGACCTTGGTGTGGTGTCACACCCGGGACAGCGCGCGATGGGCTGGATGGGTCCAGACGTGGGGCCAGGTGATGCGGAGCGCTTCTGCCTGCCCAGCCTTGCGCCTGCGGACCTTCCGAGATGGTTGATTGAACCACAAAGCCACACGCGCTGCCAGTGCTTGTGCAAGTGGGCTGCGGAATCCTGCCGTTCCGGCTGGGCGCCGTGACTGCCTCCTAGGCCAGGGGTCGGTGGAACCGAAAGATACATGCAAATTTTCGGGTCAATTACCTGTTGAAAGTGTGAAAAGAAGGTAGTATCTAAGGTTGACATTTCAAATTTGTATATACATCAACATATTTTAAGTACATAAAATGAGTATACATTAACTCAGAGACCTGAAAATTAAAGATCAATATATTATAGCAAGAGACAGAACTTAAATCACTTGACTAAAAAAATTGTGTATCATCATGATTCTGTGTTGTGTATTTTGCTGTCTTTTATAGTTCTGTTTTCCTCTAATAAATATTTCCTTAAATTGATACATTTTCTAGCAAGTTAAAAACATGACATTTTTTCTAGATTAAGTGCTTGTTTTTAAGTGTCTTTCTAAAAGGAAAAACCTTTATTAAAGTACAATATGACTACAGAAAAAAATAAATCATTCAGGAATTATCACCAAGTGAATAAATTGATTTATAACTACCCAGATCAAAAAAGAATATTCCTTAGGAACTCTAATCCAGTTCCCTTTCAGCTGTTACCACACCCTTACTTCTCCCTACAAAAATCAATCATCTCTAACATTTAGTATAATTGGTACATTGTGTAAATGGAAATATGCAGCATATATTTTATTATCACGATTCATTTCCTTAAGTGAATCTGTTGGGCACACCCAAGGTGTTGCTTGTGAATTCTATAAGCTTATTTACACTGTGCACATGATTCTATCACATAAACCAAAAAAATTCCATGGAGTCACTTTATTTTTCATCAGGTCTTTTTTATTATTGTTTATTTTATTGAGAAATAAATAGTAATGAGACAGTTTCAAAACTGATTAGTGGGACAGTTTGAATAATTAATACACTGCATATGATTATCTTCTTAGTGGTTATTCATAGTACAAGATGCAGACATGATATCCTGTCCAAACACTATTAGTACAAATCTTTCTCCTCATTGAACTAAGAGAAAGTAGCTGTATATATATATATCCTATTTTGTATATATAGATACAAAATGGTCCTTTATATGTATCCCCCTTTTTTGTTTAGTTGTGTCAGAGAAGTGTATTCCATTGTCATTTAAATATTGTAGGTGAGTGAATTCAGCAAAATAATCCAATATAGTACAGTACTCCATAATAGTAGTGAGTTATCCATAAAACTGGCAATGTCAGAAGTTGTTGACTTGAGGCTTTTATAGCTCAACATATTAATATGGCTTTACTTTTTATACTTTGTTTTTATACTTTTCTGCTGGATGGTTAAGACCAAGAGAAAGCTAGACCTATATAACAAGAAATGTAACTTTTGTATCTGACAAGGTCAGTCAAAGCCCCTCAGGATTTTCCCTGAAACCCTGTTCCGCAGTTTGTAGATCCTTTGTCAGTGTCAGCAATGTGGATGAGTCAAGGCTATTGTTTGACCAATTTGCTTTCTGTGAAAACCTGAGAGAATGTTTTCTGTCCATGTGACTCTCCTTAGGTACATTCTACATTATTGATCCCTTTCCTCTGTGGCCCCATAATCTTCTTGATCAGAAAATTTGGGACACAACTGAGTTATAGGATGTTACAGTACAGGTTCACCTATGTGCTAAGTCCTCACTGACCTTGAAAGGCTAGGGCCAAAATGTTGACTGTCTTTACAGTCCTTGTTTTTTTTTCTAATTTTTGGTCTGCATCATCAGGTCTTTTTAAATTTAGGGTTAACATTAACAATTTCTTTTTTTTTTTTTCAACTTGGCAGAACCGAGGATTAAACTCAGGCCTTTGCACTTGCCAGAAAGTGCTTATTCCACTGAGCCATCTCTCTGGCCCCCAAAAGCATCAGGCACAACATTAACAATTTCAGAGTCACAGCATTTTTTCTTCAACATAAATTGAGGAGTAAAGGTGAGGTATTATTTTAATTATAAATTTTAACAAAGCATAATAAAAGTGAAACCTTTGCTCCTTAATTGTTAATTTGGTTTTGTTTGTTTGTTTGTTTGTTTGTTTGTTTGTTTTTGCAGTACTGAGGATTGAACACAAGACCTTACACTTGCCAGGCAAGAGCTTATTCTACTGAGTTATCTCCCCAGTCCTCCTTTATTGTTAATTAATACTTAAGTATATTCTTGAGCTCCTGAATTTCCTATGCATGAACTAAAAGAAACCTAAAAAAATACAACATATTATACTACAAAGATGTGGCAGTTAATCCAGGCCCCCACAATATTAAGTTGTATGCCTGAAATGGAGCAACAAATATGCTTGAATTTGAATTTAGTTTTAAGATGTTGTTGTCATTACCTTAAAATATAATTATCATAGTTAGGCTCTAAAATATCCCCTCAGTTTTAAATGTTCAGAGGTGGTGCCTGATCAGAAGGAGCAGGTCGCTGTGGGTCTGATGAGGATGTATTATTGTTCCCTGCTATCCACTTCTCTCTCTGTTCTCCATGAAGTAAGTAGCTTTGCATCACCAGCCAGTTCTACCAAGCAGTTTCTGCCTTGGAGCCAGATGTCCTTGGACTGAACCCACTGAAACTGTGAGGGCAAAAGCCTTACCTTCTTTAATTTGGAGGCATCAGGTATTTTGATCCAGGAAAAGGAAAGTAAGTAAAGTAACCTATTAAAGGTCAAAAGTAAAAACCTAGGAATTTTTAAATAATAATTTCTGTTGGACCTGTTAGCAAACAGCTATAATCCCAGCATTCTGAGAAGTTAAAGATGGAGTGTCACAAATTCAAGCCCATCTGGGCAATATAGTAAAACCCTGTCTCAATATTAAAAAAAATAAAAAGGGCTGGATATGTAGTTCAGTGCAAGATCCTTTATTCAATCCCCAGTACTGCTAAAACAAAAATAATTTCAAATGGTTACAAAAATTTTCACAACTCCTTCTTTAACTCTCATAATCCAAGAGAACTTTATTTTGGTTATACCTATCACTTCACATAGATTTCCTGATCTTCTGCTTTTTACTTATTCTAAGTTTGAAATAAAAATTGTGTTTTATCCCTGTAGGCTTTTTTCTGCCTCAAGTAATCAGAATCTTTCTTCACTCCACCTTTGGAAGAATTCTTTTGAAATATATTAATATTATAATTGATGATTGCAATAGCAAATTCAAGACTGTGGCAGACAAAAATACTTGTACAACTCAATCACTATAAATCCAACTACAAATAGTTTCTTAAAGGAACTGTATTATTAACAGACTCTGCAACAAATTCTTACTTCAGAATGATGTAAGTTAAATTTCAGTGACTCAACATTTTACTCATAGATCCTGATGGTAGTAGGCATGGCGGTGCATGCTTGTAATTCCAAGAATAAAGCTGGAGGATCACCCATGTGTTAGAGACCAGCCTAGACTACATAGACTCTGTGTCGGGCCAGGAGATGGCTCAGTAAACTAAGCACTTGCCTGACAAGCTCAAGGGCCTGAGTTCAAGTCCCAGTTCTGAAAAAAATAAAATAAAATAAAAAAGACTCTGTCCAAAGAACAAATCCTGACAGGAAACAACTGTTAGTGATGTATAAAACATAGGGCTGAACAATTATTAGCCTTTTTCTTAGTAGGTATTCAGTGATTGGGAACCTATTTTTAAAACAAGGATGCAATTGCATACTCTGTCTTTCCTAACTACTGAGACTCTTTAAAGAGTGTTTTATAGTAACCATTTGTTATCAATAGACAAGCGACTATTTTTGGAGATTCTGTAGCTTGCATATGTGTCAGATTCTACATAATTCTTTTTGTATCACTGACACTAAAGTTGCAGAAACATTCATTTTTTAAACATTAATACTTATTTCCTAGAATATAACCCAAGAACAAAACAGAAGAAAAAGTCAAATATATGCAGGTGGCAGAACATCTGATATTTTCAAACTCTGACAAAAAGTTAGCAATAGACGTGCTGAAATGATACAAGCAGGTTTTTCAAGTGCTACTTGAGAGAAGTACTACCACTTAGCTACAGATACTCTGATTAAATTAAATGATTCATTTTTAAGGGACTGTTTAAGTCTGAATCTCCCTATTCACATGATGAGAAAAGGCTTCATGTATCACCAATTACAGTGACCTTGTTCATCAGTGATGAGGAATTGAATATAATGCAGGCTTTGCCATAGCCTGCATTATAATATGAACAGGATTAGACATGACAGAATATTGATCATTTTCCAGATAGTTTAGGCCAGTCAGAGAGTAATCAATCAGTGAGCAGTACAATTGATGACACAGAGGTCAGACAGTTCATATAACCAAGTTCTTTTTCACCACACTCCATTCACCCAGGTAATTCAGTCATTATGACAGACAAAAAATTTGTGATGGATTAGGTGATTTTCAGTTCATGTCTTAGCCAGCCTCTATCAACTTCATTGTTTATCCTTCACTACATTACTTTTTCACTTGAAATCAAACTGTATTCAAGTAAAAATATTTTAGGTCAAATAGCTTTTATAGTTACTCACTGGAAATACTGACTGAACAGTCAACAACCCAGATTCATTTTAGGGCAGCTTCAGCCTACCTGTATGTGTGTATGGAGTTCATAATTACTTAGCAGTCATGGTGGGACAAAAGAACTATGTTAATGAAAATAATGTCTTTAGTCAATTATGTAAGGTCAAAAGGAGCAATCTATTCTGATTGATGAAAATCAAAATTAGATAAATTCCAATATCCCAAGCTTTCCAATAAAAGTTCAATTTTAATGTTGTTAGTAGTCTTTTTCTATTATGAAGATTTCATGAACAGCCAGTATACTTTAAAAGAATTTTCAAAGGATTACATGTTAGCAGGATGAAAAGTAGTGGAAGCCTATTTCTAGCAGAAGAATTTTAAAAGCATGGGCATAAGAGCATAAAACGGCAGGACCAGGGAGCTGCTTAGACCTTCAGAAATGTATCATGAAGCACATCATTAAACTGTACTGAGGACTACCAGGGAGATAGCTCAGCAGCATAAGTGTCTGCCTGGCAAGCACAAGGTCCTGAGTTTGATCCCTGATACAAAAAAAATTAAAAATTAAAAAAATAAAATGTACTGAGGATGGGTTTTTCAAAGAAAAGAGATATATTCAGAAATGAGGTTTTAACATATTAGCTTGGACATTGTACATACATTTACCAAAGGTAGGTGTATCTACTAATCAAATTACCTTTAGGAAAAGTATTGTGACAGGGCAAGAAAGAAAGAGAGGGAGTTTAAGTTGAAGCGTAATTGTGTAACAATAGTTACACAGAATGTTGAGCAGTTGCGAATTAATGAGCAATTGAACATACACAGAATAAAGATAAATAGGATTTTAAATTGATGCCTAGATTTCTGCCTCTAAAGCAAATATATGCTCAAGTGGAGACATGAAAAATGTTAGTGCCTGGAATACTTCCCTGGAAAGTGTCCAGTAAGCAGCTGAGATGTAAGATTTTGTCTGTCATGAACAAGATAATTATTAGCACACAAATGGTCATTGAAGATGTTGAAGTAAACAGTCAGCCAAGGAAATTCTACTAAAAAAAATAAGGTTTATAATCCAGGAAAACAGATATAAGACAACAGAAAATCAAAATTATGAATAGTGACATGGATTTATTCTCTCAGGTAAGACTTGACATAGTAGCAGTGACTATGTCACTGACTTAGTCACTCAACAGGCAAAATTTTCTAACTCATAAAATTATCGTTTCTGCATCATAGAAACATTGCCAGGCAGTACAAGTAGGTTGGTGAGTAAAGTCTCAGTGTCCTCAAGAGGGATACGTCAGTACACAGAAACGGTCATGAGGTATGTCCACCTGGGTCTGTTGCAGTCAATAGCAATAAGCAGGCTGGTATCCCAGTAATAAAGGTAGGTATTTGTTATGGTTACAGCAGGTCCTTCCAAAGAAGATACGTTGGCATTCTAACCCCCAGTATCTCAGAATGTGACCTTATGTGGAAATTGAGTTGTTGTAGATGTAATTAATTGAGATGAGCTCACATAGGGTTGGTGTGAATCCTCATTGGTGTCCCTGTAAGAAGATACCTTTGTAAAGATCCATATAGACAGAAAGATCATCATGTAAAGGGGAGAATGACACCACCACAAACCAAAACACACCAATGATTGACAGCCACCATCAGAAGCTAGAAGAGGCAAGGAAGCACTCTTCAGTCTCAGAAGGAATGTGGCCCTGTTCACACTCTGACCTCATGCTGCTAATCGCTAGAGCTGTGAGAGGGTACATTTCTGTTGCTGCTTCAAGCTGCCCACCATGTGGTCAAATTTTAAATAGGTAAAATGTAATTGCATACAAAACACAGTCCTACAATAAAAAGTTCTGAACAAATATGTACTGATCACCCACTCCATGTTGTCCTGCTCTCTGGTTGATGTTGGGCTTGTTTCAGCGAAAAGGGCTAGTTAATTCTAGTTAAAATGAGAAATTATATTTTAAAATCATATGATAGCAGTGGGTCAGGGAGATAACTCGGTAGCATAAGCGCCTACCTGGCAAGGTAAGGTTCTGAGTTTGATCCCCAGGACTGAAAAGAAAGATAGCAGTTGATTGAATCTATAGTTATGAATTTAAGTTCTAATTCTGACTCTACTGAATCTACTCTCCCATATATCTATCTTATCTTGTGCCTTGCTTAAGGTTTGTTACACACACAAGGTTAACTGGATAATTAAGATCATTTCCCAGAAGATTTAGGTCAGAAAAATAATTAACTTGAATTATCTAGTGATGAATTAAAAAAAAGTAGTGGTGGAGGGTGATATCTCCTCTTGAACTGTATAAATATGCTTCAATCTTCCTGACCTTTGATGCACAGATATAGCTCCATTTAAAAGCAAATAAAGGACCAGTGAGATAGCTCAGTGAACTAAGCACCTGCTTAGGCAAGCGCAGGGACCAGGGTTCAATCTCCAGCACCACATGTTGCATCAGTTCTGCACCCAGAGCAAGCTGCACCAGACAGAGTACAGGTATGGTGGCGTGCACCTGTAATACCACTGCTGGGGAGGCTGAAAGCAGGAAGATCATTATGAGTCTGAGCTGTATAGTGAGAACTTGCAACAACCAAATACATTTTAAAAATAAAAAATAAAAACAAATAAAAGATACTTGCAAACACTCTATTTTTCTTTTCAATATATTCACTGAGCACTGAGATGTCTGCTTTTTTTTCACATTTTTTTCATGATCATCATAGTTCTCCCAGCAGTGATGAAAATTTCATAAATTTAGCATACGCTACCTCAAAGTTATTGGAAGACTCTATGTGCTTCATGTTTGCATTGTACAGAAAAAAATACCAATACCTGAAGCAAAATATAAGAGGAGAACACTAACAAAATCTAACTTGCACAATAAATCTGTTCTGTCAGGTTCTTGACAGGCATGTTTATGTTGACCTCCTTCTGCTTAGAGAAAGAGAAAAAAGAAACTGGTGTCAATCGAAGGTCATAGCAAGATAAAGCCTAAATTGGGACACAAAATAGCAACATGGATTTCCTCCACCAGTCAGGAGTCTAACTTTTGTTATTTTAGTACATTTACAAAAACAAAATATGATGACTTTCTTTTATATTTTCTTACAATGAAAAGAGGAATTTTTTTCCTTGTACTTTTCATGAAAGCTGAGAAAGATATTATGAATGCATTATTATTTAATAACTGGTCTGTCTTCAAAACACAAATATTTTATTTTGACCAATAAAAGCCTTAAGAAATTATGCAGCTGTTTACTAACACATGGACATACCTATCTGTTTTTACCATCACCATCTGAGAATACACTGTCAGAGATTGTATCATCTGATGGAGCACAACTTACAAAGGTACACTGTAGCACCACCAGCAGAGGAATATGTATCTCTGTTGTGTGTTTAACATATTTTAGGCACCTACAAATGCAAAACATTGATACTCTTTTTATGAAACTAACTGGAGCTGTGGACTTCTTTTAATCCTAAAGTGATTTTTTTTAAAGAAGTAGCATATTTAAAGAGATCTGGAATATAAAAAGTGATCCTATGAAAACACCAACTAGAGCACCATCCACATGGTACACAGTTATGAGAAAACAATGAAAGGAAAGAAGAAATAGGGCATGGAGATTAGAAGTCTGAAGTATTTTGAGTATACTCAGGGCACTAGCCATGTTCAGTGACACCTATGCTGATGAAACCCTCTTTCTGCAGTCTCACAGGTTTCAAGGAGCCACTGGCAATGAGGCCACGTAGTGTCTTTTATGTAGCAGGCATTGCGCTGGGAGCTATCATAATCTAGACTTGGAAGACAAAATAAAATGTGAATATGTATTTCCTTTTGATGGACAAAGACAAAAAGAGAGCTCTATTTTTTTTCAGTTGGGGATAAATAAATTCTTTGGGGAAGAGGTAATATTTTAAGAGACTTTGATGTATATTCAGGATTTAAGCATATGCTAGTGGGGAAAATAGAGCATCCAGGACAGATGTTACCAGTAATAATGAGGATTATGGAGCATCCACTTCATCATCGTCAAGAGGATCAAGTGAGATGCTTTATTCTAAACTGCTTGCTGGAATCTGATTTTATTAAGACAACCAACATCAGCTGTGTTATAGTTTAAAGCTGTGCTCTCCCAAAACTTTGTGTTGAATCTTAATTCCCATTGTGGTGAGATGAAGAGGTAGGACTGAGAGAGAATGATCCAGTCATCAGAGCTCCTTACCCAGGAATGGATTAGTCCCTGAGGAAAGCACTAGGGGAACGAGCTCAGGTAGCCTTTCCTTCTGCCTCACCCAGATGAGGACTGACCCACAGCTCCAGTCTTGGAACACAGGCCTGGTGTTCACCATGCTCTGGACCTGTGGCTCCCTCATCATGGACTTCCCTGCCTCCAGAACAGAGAAATAAATCACTGTTCTTTGCACATTACTCAGCCTAAGAACGCTTGTCAAAAGCAGCACAAATAGACCAAGACAAGCTGAAATGGCAGGTTGAGATCATCCAATGACACAATGGATGATTCCAATAATTTCCCAGTTTGTGTCTAATTCCTGTTCAAGAAAAGTACCTGAAAAATCTTATCTTGGTGAACAGCTACATGCACAAACATGCAAACATTTATTTAGAGATGTAAATGACTTCTGGGAAATTAGAGGAAAGTGCTACAATTTTCAAAAAGAAGATAATTAAGTCATAATCTTCAAATTTATTTGTAAATTTAATAAAATTACAAGGGCTATAATTTTTAGAAATTGACAAAATATACGAAAATTAATCCCCCAAAAGTAAAAGGACAAGAATTTTTTAAAATTTAGACAGAGAAGATTAAGAAAACAATGGCAAGCACTTGCCTGGCAGGCACAGGGTCCTGATTCAATCCCCGGCACTGCAAAAACAGTCCCTGGCCCACCTAGGAAAGAAAACAATGGCTATCTTGAATATTAAAACTCATTACAAGTCCATAATTGTCAAATTTGTAAGGGTGATAGAGTGCAGCAAAAGGGGGCTGAAGAGATAGCTCAGTGGTCTAAGCCCCTGCCCAGAAAGCTCAAGGACCCGGGTTCAAGCCATGGTACCACATGCCATGCCAGTCTCACACCATGCCAGCCTTGGAACCCCAGGCGCATTGTGCCAATCTTGAAAGTAGGCATAGTGGCTCATGCCTGTAATTGCAGTACAGAGGAGGCTGAGACAGGAGGATCACTATGAGTCTGAGCTGCATAGCTAGACCCTATACCAAATCAATAAATAAATAAATAAAACTTTTAAAAAATAAAAAAAAAGAATAGCAAAAGCCATTCTATTAAAGAGAAGAGAAAGAACAAAAATAACCATAAGTCGGACCAGCAAAATAGCTCAGTGGATTAAAGCAGCTGCAAGCAGGTACAGAGGCCAGGGGTTAGGTCCCCAGGGCTGCTGTGCTTGGCCCTACCCCCCGGGCTTGTTGAGATAGCAATTGAGACTGAGCATGGTGGTGCATGCCTGTAATCCCAAGTCTTGAGAGGCGGATCACTACGAGTCTGATCTAGTAGTGAGACCCTAAATACCCTGTAGATACTTCCCTAAACAATACAAAAAATAAAAAAAAACCATAAGTAAGGCATATTTGGTGAACCTAAAATCTCAAGTAATTCTATAAGAGATATTTTATCTGTAACTTTTGTTATTCACATAAAGTGTGCAACAGCTGTTGACACAGGGCAGTTCAGGCTGGCTTTGGGCACTTTTAACCCAGGCTGATCTTGAACTCCCAGTGATCCTCCTGCCTCAGCATCCCAAGTGCTGGAATTACAGATGTACACCACCACACCTAGCCTGACACACAATCTTACAGCAAAATTCAGAGTAATAGCTATTGCTGAAAACAACTTTGGCAGACACTAATTTATCTAGGGTCACATAGCCAGACTCGATAAGCCTGGCTCTCCAGGATATGCTGTCCTCTCACAGGACTGTGATAACAGGAATTACTCAAGATTATTCTATGATACGTTTATATTTCCTAATTTTTCTTTCTCACCTGCATCTCCAAACTGTGACTTCCTCTATGGATATGGCCCTTTCTTATCTCCAGCTCTCTGATGCTTAGACAAACCAACGTTTGGTTAGACATTAATAAATATTTAAGGAATATATGACTTAAATTTCCAAATTAACAAGACTTCTAAAAGTGGTTTTCTCTATCCTGATCATTTTGATATTCGTCTTTTTAAGTAGAAGAACTTTCTTTTTTGGAACTAATCACTTCAAACTTCCCAAAAATCACATTGATGATGGCATACAGAATTGACTGATACAAGTAAGCCATCATGTTGTATGATTCAAGCCAACAAATAAGCAATACCATAAAAGAGACCCTAGCTCTTTATGTAACATAGTTATGTAAGTAAATATTAATTCTGTATCAATAAACACAAACATTAAAGCCAATGTACATCTCTTATTTCAACTACTGAAAAAGAATGTGGCATGCTTTTCATATAAATGCAGATTTTATATATATATATATATACATAAATATATACACACATATTTAATATATTGTGTGTAGAGAGGAAATGTTTGTATTTTTTCTAGTTTTTGTAATAAATAACAAAACTGAGTCATTTCAAGTCATTCATATAGAAATGATATCACTAACTTAATATGCTGAATAAACGTTCCATCTCTTCAATAAAATCACAAGCCCTGAAGAAGCAAGAAACAGATGGGGGTGGGGAGATGGTTCAGTGGAATAAGCACTTCCCTATCAAGCACAAGAGCCTGAGTTCAATCCCCAGTTCTGCCAAAAGAAGAAGAAGAAGAAGAAGAAGAAGAAGAAGAAGAAGAAGAAGAAGAAGAAGAAGAAGAAGAAGAAGAAGAAGAAGAAGAA
>NW_004524585.1:2830300-2839462 GCF_000260255.1 Octodon degus | reverse complement strand
AGAGAGAGAGAGAGAGAGAGAGAGAGAGAGAGAGAGAGAGAGAGAAAGAAAGAAAGAAAGAAAGAAAGAAAGAAAGAAAGAAAGAAAGAAAGAGAGAGAGACCTGGCCCAAGCCCAGGCCAGCGAGTGAGTGGGACAGCTTCTGTGTTCCCTTGCGCCTGTTGGACCCCTCTAGACCCAGCCCATCCCACTTGTGAGTCCTTCTGTCCTGCTCTCTGGACTCCTGCAGACCCAGCCCAGACCTCGCATACAGGCCTGGGGTGAAATTCTGCAGCTGAAGTCCCTACAGAGAGATTAGGGGCCAGAACCACTCAGCTAATCCAGGAGCAGAACATCTTGCCAGAGGGCCACAACAGGTTCACTTCCAAGGGCCGCAGCAGGAAGGAGCTAAGCACAACAGCCAGACCCAAGTCAGGCACAACTAGAGGAATTCAAACTTCAGAGATTTGCACTCCAATTTCAGTAGATGCTAAGATTATAACTGGACCAAAGCTCTATACCAAAGGTCAGAGTACAGTACTATACAAGATTTCAAAGAAAAGGAACAAAATGCAATCTCAGGCCCCCATCCTACCCAGAACAAGTGCAGAAGACACTAGAACAGAAGAAATTGGGAATCACACAGCTGAAATGTCTGAATTAATAGCATCTGAAGTAAAGAAACTGCAGAAAGGTATAGAGGATCTCAGATCAGAAATAACCTCTGAAATAAAAAAAAGAAATCTCTGAATTAATAGTGTCTGAAGTAAAGAATCAAATGCAGAAACATATAGAGGAAATCAGATCAGAAATATTCTCTGAAGTAAAAGAATTAATAACTACTTCTCAAGAAGACACTGAGAAAAAAATTAGAGGAGATTAGAAAAATGATTGATTCCTTAAATGAGCAACACAGGAAAGAAATAGATCTCTTAAAGCAGAGTCAGAGAGATGTAGAGGAACTTAAAATCTCTATCACAAGCTTACAAAACCATTTGAGTGAAAGTGAAGATAGAGTTTCAGATCTTTAAGATGCTGTTGCAGCTAGTGAAAAGGTAAGAAAACATCCCTTAAAAACAACTAGGATGCAGGAAAAAATGATTTATCACCTGCAAAACGATGCAAAGATGAACACTGTGAGACTAATAGGCATCAATGAGAAAGATGAAGTCAATAAAAATGATATAAAAAGAATATGGATGGAAGTAATAGCAGAAAACTTCCCCAATACAGGGAAACAATCTGACATTCAGGTAAATGAAGTATATAGAACTCCAAATAACATCAACCCAAATAAAAGCACACCAAGACATAGAATAGACAAGATCCCAGAAATCTAGCATAAGAACAATATACTGAGAGCCACTAGAGAAAAGAAACAGATCACATTTAAAGGAAAACCCATCAGAATAATGGCAGACTTCTCTCCACAAACCATGAAGGCAAGAAGGGCAGGGGGCAGAGTACTTCAAGTCCTCTATGAAAATATATTCCAGCCCAGACTACTATACCCTGCAAAACTTTCTTTCAAGTTTGAGGTAGAAATGAAATACTTCCATGACAAAGAACAACCAAAGAATTTCATGATGACAAAGCCAACCCTACATAGACTATTAAAAGATGTTCTAGAGAAGGACTAAAATTATCAGAATTCCATGAATGAGAACAGAAGGAACCAACTAAATAGGCCAAACAAATAAACACAGGAGAAAAAGAAGTAAATGACAACAGGTAAATAACATGCCAATCATATGTCAATACATCTCATCCCACCATCAATATAAATGGAATCAATTCACCAATTAAAATAAATATACTGGCACTGTGGATTAGGAGACAAAATCCAACAATATACTGTATACAAGAAATACATTTAACTCATAAAGAAATTCATAGGCTCGAAGTCAAAGGATGGAACACAATACTACATGCCCCTGCACCTCAGAAAAAAGCTGGGTTAGCAATTCTATTCTCAGACAGTCTCAACTTCAAACCAACAATGATCAAGCGAAAAGAAGGCCACTATATACTGGTTAGGGGAAAAATTCAAGAGGAAGAGGTAACACTCATAAATATGTATGCACCAAACACGGGAGCACCCAGCTATATAAAGCAAATCTTAATGGACATGAAAAATCTAATATCCAATACCACAATTTTAACAGGAGACCTTAACACTCTTTTATTTCAAAAATATAGGTCAAACAGACCAAAAATTAGCAAAGAAGTAGCAGAACTGAACCAGAGCTTGGAACAAATGGACTTCGTGGACATATACAGAGTGTTCCAACCATCCACAGCTGAATACACACTTATTTCAGCTGCACATGGGTCATTTTCTAAAATAGACCACATACTAGTCCATAGGTTATACTTAAGTATATGCAGGAAAACAGAAATTATTCTGTGCATATTATCTGACCACAGTGCAATGAAACTGAAAATAAATGACAAAAGCAACCAGAAAACTCCCATAACTACATGGAAATTAAATAACACCCTACTGAGCAACCAATGGGTCACAGATGAAATTAAACAAGAAATTCGATAATATCAACAATTCAATGAAAATTCAAACACAACTTATTGGAATTTATGGGATGCGCTGCAAGCAGATCTTAAAGGGAAACTTATAGCTGTGAACTCACACATGAGGAAAACAGAACGAGACCAAAGAAGCAAGAAACACAAATTGGGTTTTTTTCATATTCTGTTCACATTGATGTATCTTAAAGATCAGGCTTTTAATCCAGGCCTTTTATAAAAAGAATACATTTCAGAAATACTAATTTTCTTCCAAAGAAATGCAGAAGACTTGATAATTGTAACAACTCTATCACTGTCCACTACCACCTGAGTGTCCCTAATCTCATTGCTCTGATCCAGAAACGTATCAAAGGCCGATTACAATTCTGTACCTCCAGAGCTTGCAGAGAATGGCAGAGATGTTTTACTTGAAAGAGCCACTTGAGTGAGGAACGTATGGCACCAGAAAAGCTAGCCACCAAGGCACCATTTGCCTTTTGGAGTGATTGTCTTAGTCTGTTTTGTTCCATTATAACAAACCACGTGGGACTGCATAATTTACAAACAACAGAGATTTGTTCTTACCGTTCTGAGACTGGAAGGCCATGGCCCAGAGGCCTTTGTCTGGTGTGGGCCTTCATTACATCGTTCCATGACAGAAGACAAGAGTAGAGCAGACATGGAGCTCATTCCTTGATCAGAAATTCACTCCCATGACAATGGCACTAATCCAGTTGTAAGGGCACAGCCCTCATGACAAAATAACCTCCCAAAGGTCCACTTCTCAGCACTTTTGCACCAGGAATTATGTTTCCAGTCCATGAACTTTGCAGACACATTCAAACCATAACAGTGACTGTTTAGAAAGTAGTTTTATGTTCAACATTCTGAAGTGGTTACTGTGCACCCTCTGTGCCTCTCTGCCTCTCTCTGTCTCTCTGTCTCTGTCTCTCTCTCTCTCTCTTGCTCTCTCTCCTTGCTTTCTCCCTCTGTGTATATAAATCTACAGCAATCTACCTATATTACCTCTACCTAATCCTCCAGACAACCCTGCTATCATTACTGCCTCCATCCTACAGTTGAGGACATTGAGGCTTGTGGAGTTAACAATCACAGAGTTAACGAGTGGCTACCACTGGCCCCCATTACTGTTACCCGAGGGCCAGTGTTAGTGACACCAGGCACTACTCCCTCTCCTAGGAAGGCATTCAACTGAGCAGCCTTTTGAAATAAAACAAAAAGATATTTTTTTCTTCATCCTTCCCTAAATGTACACACATGGTGATCCACAAATTGAAGAATTGCTATTTTTAGATGGCTAAGTGGCTAAGGATTATCTCTCCTATCAAAATGATATCCCCCATGTGGCTCATAATAAATAAACTTATTAACAGAAAATTTCCTCAGGTAAGCGTGAGCTTTCACAAAATTACTGGGATCCATGAAAGATCACTGTGAATTGGTTTAATTCATAGCAAATACAATTGGATATTCAAGGTGTCTCATTACAACCCGAGAGCTGAACTCTTCTCTTTAGCCAGAGCTTTATCTCTTCATCTGCTCTTGCTCAATTCCATTAGTAATTGAAAAATTCCCCTACTAATTCCCCAATCTGGTCAGAACAGTTCATTGCCATATTATTTTTTTCTTTTCTCAAATAGTAAACTAAACCCATAATACATAAACATATCTTGTCTTCACAATAGTTCATTCAGTCAGTACTTTCTTTTTAAAATAAAGAAAATTTCTCAAATCTTACAGGTTTTTCTTGCTATAGAAAACAATGCATACTTGTAGATAAAACTGAAGATGAGCCTTTTAATATACAATGAAATTAGCCAACCTGCATGGTGCTTTATACCCTCAGTAGGCCCATTTTCTGTATCTATTTGTTTCTTCTATGCCTGGTATGTGCCAAACACCATTTTAAATATGATTAGATGGCATGCAGAATGGAACATAAAATGTCATAGGCTTAAAAAACTTACACTCAATGGGAACAGACAAAAAGTAAACAAGCAGTATGTTGGCAGGGGAAGTTCACACAGGGCTAAGTGCCCTGAAGGAAATAATGTGATGTGATGGAAAATGAGAGACCTCACCTTCGGAGGTCCTGGAGAGGTGGATGAGGCGAGAGGGCAGCGCAGGAGGGCCAGGGCTGCCCACGGTGCTGCCTTTGAACTGGAAAGTGACGGGTGAGACAGAGCCAACCTTTGTAATGGCTGGAGAACAGTAATACAAGCTTTGCATTTACTCCTCGGTTACCAAACAAAATGAGCATGTTGGAGAAGGAGATGTATTTTACAGTTAAGGACTATAAGTTAAGTGTTTTATCTAAAGCATCCATTGATGTATTTACCAAAGATGAGTCAGCAGGGGCCGGGGTTCGATCCCCTGACCTGCAGTGCCAGTCCCGTCTCCCGGGTGCGCTGAGGCCGGCAAATGAGGCTGGGTGTGGTAGCACAAGCCTGTAATCCCAGCACTTGGGAAGCTGTAACAGGAGAATCACTAGAAGTCCAATCTAGTAGTGAGACCCTGAGCACCCTGTAGACCCTTCCCTAAAATAGATAGATAAATAAATAAATAAATAAATAGACAGATGGATAAATAAATAAGTCAGTAGCCGACACACTTCCTAAATCTCAACTATGAATGCACCTACTTCACGGGAAATTCCTATCGCTTTCTACGACTGGTTTTTCAGAAGCCTAAAAAATAATTTAATAATCTCTTATGCAACTATATCCAAAAGTTGAATCATTTATAAATAAGTTGTAGAACCTTACTTTCAGAAAGAGTAGATAAACAGTATAATAAAATGCAATTCTTAGTTTTAGAACATCATATTTCTAACTCTACATTTTATTAATTATTAAACAGGCTGCAGCATAAGAAATAACATGCATTTTAAATAATAAATGCAATTTCCATCCATCATCTATAAGGTGTGATAAATTATTACAAAAACATTTAAATATGTTTATAAACATATTATTTCTCTTCTATAAATGATTTAGTGTATGTAATTTACCAGAAAAAAAAAAAAAACAACAGATAACAAGTTTCTGGAACACTGGGTAGGACCACTTGTAACCCACTGATAAAATAAGTATTTGCTTTGTGAGAACTCTTGAACTACATATTTTAGTACTTTAGCAAGCAGAACACAGATTTTCAACATTTGTGAACTAGTATTTATCCTCCACTTTGCACACAGGTATGTATACACCTACTACCTGGCTCTTACAATTGAAATTGTTTTGTTACCTCCAGAAAAGGTAGAGAAAAGAGAAGACAGGATGGCCCATGACTTTTATGTGACTGGCAACATCAGAGCTATAGAAAACATAAAAGCTCAAGTGTTCAATACATAATACAAAAGTGACAAAGTTTGGGGCTTCTTTGTGCTTGGGTGAGAGAGAAGGGAAAAGCAGCACAGAGACATCCTTGAGGACAAAGAGGCCCCTATCGTCCTCCCAGAGAAGGAACTTGGGCCTTGCAAAATCTTATTCAACCCATGGCTGCTGCCTGGATTTAGACTTTCATCACAATAGACTACGGAATTCTATTATTCTCTAAGTACACACAAGTCATCTTTTTCTCTCATCCTTTTGATGATAAGGATTTTAACTTTTCATATTTTGATAACTACCACTTTAGTTACTTCAATGAAGGTACCAGAAATAAGGTGTGTGGATAGAATTTGAAGTATTTCTATGTTGTTAGAGTCACTTTCTATAGGTTCTAGTGTCAACAAAAGAACACTCTTCAAAACAACTGACAGGCTTGGCACTTGCTCCCTCAAATTTGTGGAAAATTTCTCCCGGAAAGGTCACTTCTTTGGGAGAAATTTAAACACTCACCAGACAAAAGTTATAGAACTTGTATGTAATACATATGAGTTACAATGTTTGAGGTTTAAGGCAAATCATGGCAGTACATGGAAAGGACATGGATAAAATGTTAAGACAAAGCTCAACACACATTTTGTATGCAACACTTATGCCAATGTGAATTTGGGAGAAAAACTTACTTCCTCTAAAGTTCAATTTTTTCATTGGTCAACATTGTTAGCCCCAGTCTAAGTTATAAGTGATTTCTATAAAAAAGATTAGAATATATACATAAATGTATGGATTGCATATATATACATATACCCTATATGTACATATATCATATATACATATATAATATATACATATATAGCATGCATGTGTATAATAAATGCATGTATTATATATAATATATAAACATTATATATATGTATATATTTCCATGAAGTTTTAATAAAGATATCGTAATTCAATCTAAATACAATATTTAAGTTGTCAAAAAATGACCTACTTTTCTCCCATAGTACTTGGGCAGTAAAGAGTCAACCTGCCTATTTTGAGATAGAGTTGCCATGTTTACTATAAATGTCCCTGTAGGAGAAAAAAAAAGCAGATGGCTGATCTAATCTCTTTGTCAAGAGGATAACTGGACTCCTAGAGCAAACACAGGAATGATATCTGCTACTAGGAGGAATCTTATCTATTAAATGTTCTCAACAGGATGTCCATGGAAGGAATTGCTTAGAGAAAATAAACCTAGAATCAGTGTATTCATGAGAAATAAATCCCTGGAATAAGGTGTACTAGCATCCTAGATTCTTTTTCTGTCAAAACCTATGTCCTACACACCCCCAGTCCTGTCCTTAACCTTTGGAAATACTCAACACATCCTTGCAAAGTTAAAGTTAAGTATGGTAGAAATTGGTAAGACATGTTAATTAAGTGAGGTTTAGTCTACTTTTCACAATTATCAAATATTCTTATCTATTCAATCCTATTTGCTTTAATATTTATAGATACTTTTTAAACTTAGTATTTTATGAAGTTATCAGAAAGAAAATGTCCCTGTTTAAGTGTACAGTAATATCACTTATTTTTTAGACAGTTTTTCAAAGTTACTAATGTGACAGTTCCTGGATGTCTCCAAAAGCCTCACATGCTCACAGGTGTAGCTTTGGTGAGGTGATTGGATTGTGGAGCTCACTGCTGACTTGCTGCTTGGAGGTGGGGGCTGATGGGAAGAGGCAGGTCCCTGGGGGCATGGCCACAGGGTTTCTCCATTCCCAGGCTCTACACTCCCCACTTCTCCATTACTATCGCTCTGCACCATATCATCTGGCCTCCAAGCCAGCTGATTATGAATGCAAACTTCTATATACTATCAGCCAAAATAAGCCTCCTCTGCTCTAATTCTCCACAACAAGAAAGTTAGAGAAAGAAAAAATAATGTTAAATGTCAAGAAACATCCATGAACTTCTATTTATGAGTTCTGACTGCTTCTTAAACCAACAGTGTACAAAACTATGAAATATTCTTTTAACTTTTGTCTTCGTTTTCTAACCCAAACAAGTCACAAAAATTCTGCCCTTATTTTCTCATTTTGCAAAAATATATTAGATTGTCCCAATGACAGATTATTGTAATTATCTTTGACTTGTGACTCAGAACCAGCACAATGCAACAGAAAACATAATGTAAGCTACAGAATGAAACAGCTAAATTACTGAAAGAAGAACTACTTTCCAGAAAGTTTTGTTACATATATATTTAATTATTGAAATAGACCACAAAGTAAGCATTATTATATTCATTTTACTGATAAACTGAGGGTCAGTAAGGATACTGACTAATTTCAAATTCCAAACTAAGTAATATGAGAGAGAAAACTAAGATAATATTAGCTGTGTAATAAAAGAAGCAAGCAGATTTTTCAGATGGTTAAGAAACAAGAATGGTTTGGAAATTTATCGAGCTAGCCTGCTACCATTCATAAAGTCTGGCAGAATAAGAGACTCCTGAGTCAGAGAAAAAGAACAGTTTATAAAGGAAAGAGCAGTAGCCAGAATGTCAGCATTCATGCTGGTTCCCTGAGCTTGGATTCCCACAGAATGATGCAGACATTGATGCAGACAATCTCTGCATCTCAGAGGGTTATTACAGGACAAGAACACTGGTCGTTAAAACCAGACCTTTGAAAAGGAGCAGTGAGGAGGTGCCTTTTGTTCCAGAGACCATCACTACTATTTGTACCATATGAGACAAGGAACACATGTGCCCTTAACTCCTGCCAGAGACATTGCCTCTATCTCTGAGGTTGCTCACTATGAACAGACACTTCGGAGCAAAAGCAGTTGGTGCCTCAGGTCTTCTTCGCAGTGTTGTTGCCATCCTTGTTCTGGAGGTTAAACCAAATGTCTTCACACTGATTAATATATCCAGCCCTTTTTTATTTTGAGACAGGGTCTTGCTAAATTGCCCAGTGTGTGTTCAAATGTGTGATCCTGCTCTTTCAGCCTCTTAGAGAGCTGGGAGTACAGGCATGTACTACCATGCCAGCTTGCCTAACTATTCAGACGTACAATAGACCCATGGAGAATTGTTTCCATGTGATGGTATGACCTGTCTCACAGTCTTAAATCTATTTACTGGAAGTAATTTAAATATTACATTAAGCAAATAACAGTAGTTGCAAAACATGGCATAAACCTTGAATCATCCTGCAGCTTTGCAAATATATATATTGCAAATATATATATTGCAAATATATATATTGCAAATATATATATTGCAAATATATATATTGCAAATATATATATTGCAAATA
>NW_004524585.1:2813639-2830200 GCF_000260255.1 Octodon degus | reverse complement strand
GTATATATATTTGCAAAGCTGCAGGATTCTGCAAAGAGAATATTCATAGAAGACAGAGGTAGGTTAAAATATCAGGTTTTAATCACATTGTCTCCTTAGTGTGAGAACCTTAAAAAGAAAATTGGAATCCAAAGGATACAATAGATACTGGGAAAAGGGAATGAACTTACTCAAAATAAGAGTTACTGAGTTGAAGAGAACAGGAGAGAGAGTAGGCGAGATACATCTATGTATGTAAGCAGGATGGTTTGGACAACTTGTCCATGAAAAAGAACATATAATGCTTAATTTGTTTCATCTCTTTTCAACTGTTTCTTCTTTTTCTCCTCTTAAATTCTTAATTTCTTTCTTTTATTCTTTCTTCTTCTAATTTTGCATGCATATATCTGGTAATGTGAATAACTGGTTAGAAGACAACACTCCGCCTTACAACAAATACTGTGAAATTCATGTTACTTTGTTACTCTGTATCACTTGTAATTTTTCTGTTTTAATACTATTTTGTACTCTCTTTTCAAAATAAAATAAGTAAAATATCAGGTTTTAGATGCCATGAAATTAGCATGTTGTTTATGCCCCCTATTTCACACACTTTTTAAAAGCCAGATACCTAAAGCAAAGGTTTAAATGACAGTATTCTCAAACCAAAAACAGCTATGATTTTACTTTACTAAGTTGGTTGTTTCTAAAACTTGGCACACAGAGAGGACTTTAACTTTCTGTATTACTTACTATCAGAGGAAACTCACTGAGCTCAAATTATGCATTCAGTTAGCTATAATTAAGCTCCATATTTGATATATTCATTTTACTTTCTATGAGCAAGTAACAAGAGAGGCTCTAATTGACAAAAATTCTTAAAGTGATGCTGATATAAAATATCCATTAGCAAACAGGTGACCTATTTATAATTCCATTAAAGGTGCAGCATGGTCTTAATACTTAGTTTCAAATGACAAGATTAGTGGATGACTCTGATCCACTGATGGCATATTAAATGCTTGTGATTTTTAAAAACCTAGTCTCTGCATTGGATTATTTCACAGAAATTGCTCCCCTGGCATATTGTAGCTCTTTACTGTTATCTTAAACCCTTATAGATATATTTTTGAAATAATTTGAGAAAACACATGATTTTAAAGCTCTATTACTTCAGATGTTCCAGGTGAGTAAAATTGCACCACAGCATAGTCATCTTAAAGTGGCAGAGTCTCAGTAGGAGCGACTGGGAAAGTTTGACCATGATAGTGCCTTGTATGTTTTGGCCTGAGTTTTCTTCCATATAACCTCACTAGAGGCAGGTTTCCTTGAATTAGAATAGTTGGCATCTAAAGATCTCCTTTTTCTTAGTTTTAAAATCAATCTTTACTTTTTAAAAGTTAACATGTTCACTACAGGAAATAATGCAAAAAGCAAAAGCAAAGTCATTTCCAGTCATAAGCAGCTTAGTTCAGTGTGTCCGTGTAGATCCCTGAAGTACTGATACAATGTGTGATTTTGAGTGAGTGACGTGGTCTGATTTGTGTCATGCTTTTCCACATCATGAATATTTAGCAATTCAAAATTCCAAAGCTACAAGATCATTTTTGATAACCAAGAATATACTATACTAATTCAATCTGTTAGGGAAGAACATGTAATCTTGCCTTTCTTGGGAACAAAGATTTCCTGAAGATAAAACTGCCAACAAACCTCTACATAGAAGTATTAGTAGAGTAGATATTAAAATATTGCCATACCCTTACTGTTCTATTTAACAGGAGACACAAAGCAACAAAGTACACCGAGCATGCATCAGAGTTATCAAATCTCTACAAGATGTCAATAAGAAAATATGGTCCTCCTGAATTACTAAAATATTTCTATAGCATATTAAGAAGATTCACACACACCAATGGCCCTTCCCACAGTATAAATCTGAACACACTAAATTTACATGTTCTCTAACTCACTGTTTCTAGTTATTATCATATATCACCATCAGAGGACATCTATAAAGTTTAAATATTGTATAAAAGTCTATGGAATCTGCACATAGTGAGCCCAAGTATTTTCCCAAAAATACACATACAGACCTATGATTATAATTTAAAATTATTTTCCAGATGTGGAAATACTAGCAAAGTGTTTTCATCCTCAGTCTCCCTTTCTGTCTACACCACTAGTGACTAACTTCCAGATCATGTCTAGCTCCAAGAGGTCACTTTAGTAAAGGTCACTTCTAAAATCTAATATTTCCTAAAAGCAAAGAACATTTATATAGGGATTCTTTTGCTCTTTCCAACATAATTTGGGCATTGTAACTTATCCTTTAATACTCAGAAATCCTGAGTGTTATGTCCATCATAAGTATAATGTCCATATACAACAAAGGCTAGACAGTCTGAACTCACTTCTCTCCGTGTAATCCTCTCCTACACTGTGGGCACAATCAGCATAACCTTCTGAGACATCTCACATTTGACAGTTCCAAACTCCATTCCTGTGAAGTAGCAAAAGATACTTAAATGACATTACTTTAGTGTCCTTGAGCAACACATCCTTGAGTATTAAAGTACATAAAAAGAATCTATTTAAACTCAAAGCATATGGAAAAAACTATGTTTCCAACAAAAATTCAAGTTTTCAAGAGGTACACTGGCCATGAGTAAATTACACACACACACTTAATAAAGGATATCATTTCAAAGTGTCATCTAAATAAGAACACTGGTGCCGGGGAGATGGCTCAGTGGAATAAATAAGAACACTGGCATAGAACACTTCCTTGTTTCTATCCTTTTTAACTCAGGGAACAGATATATGCATATGTACAATTTAGAGGGCATTTTAACAGTCTTACTACCTAGCTAGTTTTAAGAACAGTCTTTCTGGGACTGGGGAGGTGGCTTGGCAGTCTAAGGGCCTGACTGGCAAGCTCAACAACCCGGGTACCACACGCTGTGCAGGCTACTGAAACTGGGTGTGGTGGTGCATATCCATAATCCCAGCACTGGTAAGGCTGAGACAGGAGGATCACTGTGAATCAAGTACAGAATGTGTTGTTTTCTAACTCTACTTTTAACACATTTCACATACATCTAAGCACCTAGATGATTCAAACATGGAGTCAGATTTGTCCACTCTTCACACAGTAGTGCTGAATAAACTACACTTGTGTAACAATGGTTATATGTAAAGGTATCTTTAAATATAAGCATTCTGGCCTAAAATCCTTTGTTTCTTCTGATTCCTTTGCTCTTTATCACATATGATATAGTCACATGTGTCACTCAAACATGATTTTGCAATTACACTTACAAAAGTTCCCTGAGAAGATAGTTTTTCTATGAATTTTAACACAAAGTACACAAAATGTGTTAGTTTGTGTAATATACTTTTGTCATATAATGGCAAACTCTTTATTCTCTAGAAATTAGATATTATAAAGTAAGGAGTTATGGGTCAAATATGCACACAATATATAAAGCGTAGCAAACTTAAGTGAAATGAATGTAACTTAAGAGCAGTGCATAAACTGAAATTGTCTACCATACACTACCAAAGAACCTTTTGCAACCCGTCCCCCAATATATAAGTATAGATCATGTACTATTTAGAAATGGTTTAGCCATTCTATTTCCAAACATAGTATTTCCCATAAGTTTTTAAAAGCTGTTTTATAGGAAGTTTTATTCCACTGTTTTAGTTTTAAATATAACCAGCACTTTATCATATCTAGAACTAGATTTTTTCATATAAGAACTCATCTGTTATGCATACAGTACTTATAAATAAAATTGCACTTGTGGCAGTGGTTTTGATCTCAAATGTCTGCTAATATAGATACTTATAGATCCATGTAGATACTTCTAAATGTGATCATGTTGTCACTGGGCCATTCCGTCCTCACTTCCCTTTCTCTGCCTCCAGCCCAGTGGACAAGTTAAGCTATATGGAATGTTGGAGATGGTTAAATCCAAAGTTAATTTAGAAACATGCTTTCCTGTGAATTTAAAAGTGAACTAACTCTACAGGCTGTCATACACTAGAAACTTCTTTACCATCTGAGGATCAGATGTTGTGTATGTTGGAATTACTTGCCCACAATATAGCTAAACACATAGCAAAACAAAACCCACAAAACATCCAGAAAAATGATGTCTGAAAATATTGAAGTATAAATGCGCTATCCTACTGCCTTTTATGATTGCTTTCCTCCCACCTCCTCCAACTCACTGAACAAGTATAGACGGCACCAGAGGTGGTTTAATAATCACATCCCGAAGAGATAATAATGCATGTGAATTTTTGTGAAAAGATATTTACAAAGTATTATTTTACTACCTCTACATGTAACATACATTGGGTACTTCTAAACATCTAGGGAAGACTAAAAGTCTCATTTAAAGGTGCTTTCTCTGAGGGTAGTCACCAGATGCTCCATAAAAGAAAGAGGAGTGTAAAATTTGAAAAGCAGTAAATTTTGCTTGAAAAGCAAGACACAGGTGTTTTTCTGACATTTTAATAACACCAACTATTTATGTAAATTAACTTTCAGGACTACACGATTGAGACATAAGTTACTAGAAACCGTGGAAAATGTACTGAATATGCTTCTCTAGTGAAAGGAATAAACATCCTGTCTTCTTTTTCTATAGAATCAGCAGGTGTGAGCAGAAGTAACTACAGTAAGGGAAAAATCAGATAACGAAACCAGGGCCTATGAATAATAACAGATTCTCAGCTGCCAGGCACCAAAGCTTCACAACTGAAGCAACCAACAAACTGAGAGGACAGAGAAACAGTTTGCAGGAACACATCAGAGAAGAATATTCACTGAGATTTCCAACCATGGCAAAGCCAGGAGGTAAAAATTTTAAAACTCCAGAAAGCTTGAAGACCAGCGTATGCATAAGCAAATGTATTTTGAGGTAACCCAAGAATTCTTATTCCGACACATATTCTCCAAAAATCTTTAACTGAAATTCTATATGTATTTTACAGACATCATGTACTATCACATATTTTAGTTATTCCAGACTTAGCAAACATATTTTAGCACTATCAATGTGTCAGGCCCTGGCCTAAATACTTTAAATATATTACCTCAGTTTATTTCACGATATGATGACTCAATAAAACAATAAATACTGTTATTATTACCCCTACTTTAAAAACAAAAACATTAAGCAGTGATATTTGCTAAGTTTCTCAAAGTCATACTATGTGCTCCGTCTGGGATTCAAACCAACCACTCTCATTGCAAAGCCCATCAATAGTATAATCACTGAATATACATCTAAAGCATATTAGAAGTAAGAACATGGGGCCAGGGAGATGGCTCAGTGGAATAAGTGTTTCCCTGGCAAGTGCAAGAGGCTGAGTTTAATCCCTGGTTCTGCAAAAAAAAAAAAAAAAAAAAAAAAAAAAAAAAAAGAAGAAGAAGAAGAAGTAAGAACATCTCACTTATCAGTAACTCATGAGGCTGACTATTTGAGAAAATATATTACATTGATGCTGTAATCAGAGTTTACAAAAGAAACAATTTAATACAGGACACATAATTTATACGATTATTTTATAGGAAGTACCCAAGGAGTCATGTATAATAGAGTGCAGGGAATCTATCCAGAGCCTAAAGACCCAAAGAAACTAGCTGAAGACCTAGAGCTCATAGCAATGTCTCATGCAAGTCTATTGCACAGATCTGCACTGAGAAGGCCAGAAGTTAGTGGTGAAAGCTAGAAAGTCTGTGCCAGCTGGATGAAGAGTCTGTGCTCTCAGACTCAGGAATCTAAAACTAGTGCCAAGAAGTGACACTCAGAGTAAGAACCAAAGATTCCTCCAAAAGTACCACATCATCAGCAACAAGCACAAAATCCCAAGATCTTCTGACCATGAGAACAGCTGAGCTTATATCAGGAAAGATAGCACAAGAAGCTTCTAGAGGAGACTGAACAGCGCACCATCTTCCTCTCCTGGGCTAGAAAGCAATACTCAAAATGAGAGCCCCCCTAAAGTGAACCATAGCCATTCTCAGTGACAACAAGGTCCCAAGTCCCTACAACAATGAGAACAGCTGAGTTCATCAGGAAAGCCAGCAGGACAAGCTCTTCCAGGAAACCCAACAGCCCCAGGAGAACCAACAACCCCAGTTCTTCCTCTCCAGTGCTCCTTTACTACTGTTGGCAGCAGTCCTCAGGTAGGCCCACCACATCCAGCACCATGCTGACTCAGCCTAGCTGGCTGTTTAAAGTGGACCACCAGTTGTTAATCCACCGCACATGGGCCAAGTGTGATACTGCTATATATGTAAGCCTAAACACCTGTGAACATCAACACCTATAGGTGGATTTGCTTCTCTCATGTGTTTCCAAATATAAAGAGGAAGTTAGCTTTCCTCTAAGAGCAACAGATGGGATTCATTTCTGCACACAAATTCAGGCTTTGCAAGGATTTCATAAAGATGGAAAAGGTTTAAATTTTTTTCTTTGACTGTGTAAATATCAAGTATTTTTCTTTATCAACTTTTTAATACACCGAGGATATACAGTATTGCTGTTCCCAAGACACCCACATTTGTACATATATATAGATCCTGCACCTGGCACACTAGAATAATGTCAACTGTGTTTACTTCAATAATTACCTTCAAACAAACACACGTAGGGATTTTATCTGAATGTCAGCCCCCACGTGGCCATTTTTTTGTCTAACTAAGGCCTTGAGAGAGTAAATTAATGAATTAAAATCTGGAAAAATGCTAAGCCAGTCCTTGAAACACTAAGAAGAGCTGGAATTTCTAAGATTTCCCTAGAGGTATTGGTATTCTTCTTTTCAAGTAATAATCATAAATAGATGGTTTAATTATACAAGGGAAACCTGGCCATTACAAATGACAACATATTGCATACTCCACAAGCCAGTAGTTAGTTATTAGTAAGATGGAAATAAAATATGGAATTTTACAACTTTTAAGCAAGCCAAAGATAAAGAAACATATGTTATGTGATAGCATGTTTCTTCTCACCAAAACAGTGGCTCTCAACTCTCATTGTGTGTTGTAAAGCTCAAGATCTATGCAAAATAAACATGTCTTGACCCTCTGCTGGAGATTCTGATTTACGTCATACTTGGATTGGGCTTGGGTGTCCTGGATGTTTTATATCCTCCAGGGATTTCTGGTCCCTAAGTCAACATTGAGAATCTTTGCTCTAGAAATAAATTCTTTCTGTACACATGTGACCTTAAAGGATAATACAAAGGCCAACCAGAGAGCTCAGCAGATTAAAATGCATGCTTACACAGATGTAGGGATTGGGATTCAATGCCCAGGGTGCTGTACTGTCCCTGCCTCCAGAGGTATGCTAAGAGGGAACTGAGACTGGGCACGGTAACACGCACCTGTGATCTCCAACACTTAGGGAGGTTGAAAACAGGAAAATCACTACAAGTCCAATCTGTGTAGTGAGACCCTGTAGACTCGCAGATTAAAATGCATGCTTACACAGATGTAGGGATTGGGGTTCAATGCCCAGGGTGCTGTACTGTCCCTGCCCCCAGAGGTATGCTAAGAGGGCAACTGAGACTGGGCACGGTAACACGCACCTGTGATCTCCAACACTTAGGGAGGTTGAAAACAGGAAAATCACTACAAGTCCAATCTGTGTAGTGAGACCCTGTAGACTCTGTACTAAATACATAAAATAATAATAATAATAATAATAATAATAATAATAATACATTGTATCAGCTTGACTGAAGTTCCAGGCATGGTGGGCTTGCCTTGGGGTGCGTGACTCACCACAAAATGTATATATGAAAGAGTTGAGGAATGCTTCTCACTGCTTGCTTGCCCGCTTCCTTGAAGAAGCCCAAGCCTTTGTTGTGCCACTTTACAGCTGTGCCTCTTCAGAGGAGCTTGATCTTCACGGTGGAGTGCTGGTCTTCCTAGTCAGCGTGGAAGGAAGAGGAGGAGGCTTGATGGCCACTGCAGCTGCTGCTCCTCTTCTGATCATCATTGTTTCTGCCTCCATGAATTGCTGCCATTTGCCTTGGAGCCAGATAAGTGTGGACTGAAACCTCCACAAACTGTGAGCTAAATAAACCTTTCCTTCCTCAATTTTGAGTTTTGGGTATTTGTCCCAGCAATGAGTAAAAAGCAACTAAGACAAGAGGTGATGCAAAAAGCTAGCTTAAAAGTACTTATGAGTCATGACCCTTGTCGATCAATGGTTAATGATGTAAAGTTCTTAGGTTATCTTAGGCACTATAAAGACATATGTTTTCTTCATTTTATTACAAACACAAGCATATGCAACACAGGCTAACCAGGTAACCCACTTGAATCAATACCTGTCAGCTCTGCCCAGCCAGTACACTCTAGTCCATCCAAGCACAGGACAGCACGCTTTGCATTCACATCACTCCATGCTTCCATGCTCTTGCAAAAGCTGTGTCCTATGGATCAGTCAGGTCATTTTTTATAATATACGCATTTTATTAGCTAACACTTACCAGCATTTACTTTGTCACACCGATAAATTCTGCACACATTAGCCAGGATATAGTCTACAAATTCAAAGAACAGTTTTGGAAGAACTCCATGAGATAAGACTTAGGTTTATAGAGACTCCAACAACCTCTAACTTCACCATGGGGATCATGCACCCTCCCTGGCCTGCCAGGAAGTGGTGGCTTATCGGTGAGACACTGTCCTCTGTTGTCTGGGTAACAGATCTCTCTTTCATCTGCAACTTGTTAGACAAAATGAGCCTGAGTCCACCTAAATGCAAGTGGACTTAGAAGTGTGTAAAAGCAGACTAACTGTTCTTTTTTTTCATTTATTAATTTTTTTTATTTTTTATTTATTTATTTATTTTTTAGGAACCAGGGATTGAATTCAGGCCCTTTCACTTGCCACACAAGCGCTTATTCTACTGAGCCATCTCCCCAGCCCCTAAATGTTCTTTAAACAATGGAAAATCACCACTACAGTGATTAGTAATGCCCTTTTTGTCCAGAGGAATGTTTTACCTATGTTTCATGGCCCGTAATTAGAAGGTAGGGATAATTTAAATTAGATCAACAGTACTCTAATTCATCTGTGGCTCTCTAGATATGTGTCTTAATTCCAAACACTGTAACCAACATATCATTTGGGGCAAAAAAATAATAATGTTTCCATATATACATTTGGATGATTATAAGGTATAGATAGATAGATAGATAATGAGAGGACTCATTCCATCAGTAGCTTCAAATACTGCTCCACTAAACTATGTCTTCTCATTCATACCAACTGTCAGATAACAATGGCAGAGCTTAACTGTATCAATATAAATCTCTCAAAATCATTATCTGACAACTTAAAAATACATGCTCCACTGTGACTTGCATTCATCAGGACACTTATACCCATTGATATTTTATCATCAACGTCTGTTTTAAGATGTCCAAAAAGAGGGCCGACAAGATAGGTCAGTGGACTAAGCACCTGCTTAGGCAAACTCAGGGACTGGGGTTCAATCCCTGGTACGACATGCCACCCAGCCCTACCCCTGGGCATGCTGAGTCAGTGACTGAGCCAAGGCATGGTGGCACATGCCTGTAATCCTAGCACTGGTGAGGCTGAAAACAGGAGGATCACTATGAGTCTTACCTGCATAGTGAAACCCTATACCAAATACATGAAAAATATTAAAAATAAAAGATGAGCACCAGTCAAATAGATCAGTGGATTAGAGTGCCTGCAAGCAGGCACAGGGGCTGGGGGTTCGATCCTCAGGCATGCTGTGCCAGCCCTGCTCCCAGGGCATGCTGAGACTGCAATTGAGACTGGACGTGGTAATGTGTGCCTGTAATCCCAGCTTTTGGGAGGCTGTAGCTAGGCAGATCACTACAAGTCCAATCTAGCAGTGAGACCTGAACACCATGTAGCCCCTTCGCTAAAATACACACAAAAAAAAATGAAAATAAATAAGATGTTCAAAAAGTTCATTCCAGAGCGTTTTATTATTTATTCTGAATTTTGTTACCTGTTTAATTTTGTAGTAAAAATGAATTCTGAAAATAAAATTTTTGAGGATATTTACATAATATAGGAATCTATGTTTGATGCATGCCTTCAGAATTTTGATGAGGAAATGAAATTGAAGGTTTTTTATTTACTGTGTTTTTTATTTTTAAAAGAATACAGAATAGTAATAATAAAGTGCATTAGAAATGATACAAAAGCTCTTTTCCTCCCGGGCTGTCTGAGGCTCCGTTGCCATCATGAATGACACAGTAACTATCCGAACCCGGAAATTCATGACCAACCGGCTTCTTCAAAGGAAACAAATGGTCATTGATGTCCTTCACCCTGGGAAAGCAATAGTACCTAAGACAGAAATTCGGGAAAAACTCGCCAAAATGTACAAGACCACACCAGATGTCATTTTTGTGTTTGGATTCAGAACCCATTTTGGTGGTGGCAAGACGACTGGCTTTGGCATGATTTATGACTCCCTGGATTATGTGAAGAAAAATGAGCCCAAACACAGACTTGCAAGACACGGCCTGTATGAGAAGAAAAAGACCTCAAGAAAGCAGCGGAAGGAACGCAAGAACAGAATGAAGAAAGTCAGGGGCACCGCAAAGGCTAACGTTGGTGCTGGCAAAAAGCCGAAGGAGTAGATTCTGCAGTGCGTGTCTGCAGTGACTGCGACTTCACGAGAGGATTTAATAAACTGTAAAACCTTAAAAAAAAAAAAAAGAAAAGAAATGATACAAAATTTCACTAAGCAAAGTAAAAGGAATTCAACAATGGATGATGTACTACATGATATTATCTTCAAATAAGTTGTTTAGGTTACCATATATAAACATGCAAAATTGGTTTACAAAAATAAACAACAAAAAAGTTATGAAATTAAAAAGAAAAAATTTAAATGCACAAAAGTACCAGAATATGCATGAAAAGAAAGAAATAGACTATCTTACCCACATACAAATGTAAATGTTGAATGTAGTCTATTTAGCCTACTAGCATATTATCTGAAAATAATTTTTTATTCATTTTTATTTTATTGATTTATTTTTATGTGTTTTAGTATAGGATCTACAGGATTTACAGAGTCTCACTACACAGATAGGATTCATTGTGATCCTGGTGTTTTCAACTTCCCAAGTTTTGGAATTATAGGCGCACGCCACCATGCCCAGTCTCAGTCACCGTCTCAGCCCACCTGGGGGCAGCACCGCACACTCAGGATTGAACCCTGGCCATTGTGCTCTGCTTAAGCAGTAGAAAATAATTCCACTTGAATTAATATTCATGTCATTTCTTTAAAAAACCCTTTGGTTGCATTAACATTTTTGAAAAATGTTTTATGAAAATACCCCTTTGAACCAATTGCAGCTACCAATCAGGTGGTATTTTCCAAAGTGCTGTGGTTGTACAGCAAATTAGTAGAGCACAGATGCGTGTCATATACCAAATTCCTGTTGAATATATGGAAGATAAAAGGGACAGAAATTAATTGGGCTTCATGAAGCTCTTAGAATATGAAACCTGAATACAAGGTTCATTCAGCCAAATTTTATGCTCTGTTTGGACTTCAGTGAGAATTACCATCTCCCAAAGAATTTTAAACCTCTGATCACTATAGGGCCTAACCCCCAAATATGAACATAAGCTATGAATTCCTCCATGATGAGACCACACAAAATCCCCCTCTTTCATTTCAAGCACAAGAATATTTTCAATTTACTACTCGTTTTGCACACCCCCTTTTCTGGCACTTATTGCTAGTCCGTGGCAAGATGTGTCCAATTACAAAAACTTTTTCTAGCCAAAGCCTGAAGCACCAGCACCTGCTCCTTTCTCCCCTCTCTGTAATTGTTAATACTTCTTTTCACATATCTCATGTGTCTTACAATTTGATGTCAAAGATGGCATCCTTTTGCTCTACATTGTCACCCATCTCCACTTTTGAAAACTTCTGTTCTTTCAGACACTCTAGTTATACAGCACAAAACATACTCTCCCTCTACTTATTGTTTTTAACCATCAGAATCTCAAGCAGCCTGTCATATTACAAAGAATGGCATCTTATTTTCTTCCACTCTACCACTGTCTTGGAGACATCAACAAACATTCTAGGGACTAAACCCATGAGAAGTCTTCTTTTATTCTTTTATTGGCAAAGTTACAATGAAAGGATGGGGAAGTAGGGCGGCTCTCAAACCCAACCTCATTCTCTGCTTTCTCCCTTAAACTTTGTGTAATTCATGAAATGCTTACTACCTAAAATAAGCATTAAATCAAATAAGTATTAAAATTAACATTTAGCCTAATTGCTTTATCAAGCATGTTTAGAAGAAAATCAACAATATTTTAACAACAATTAAATTTTTTAAATCAAATTTATCTCAGCTGAACTTGATAAAGGATCTCTTTCATCAAGAGCCAAAACTAGGTGAAACTTAATAGTATAATTTTGATTTAATGCAGTTGGTCTCTTCAGTCATTTATATGAAATAAAAATCTGGATCAACTTTGAAGAGCCAATGTGCCCAATCTGGCAGCAATAACTACTTGGAAATTATCCTGTTAACATGACCAAGGGAGACTGTCAAAGCAAATAACTCAGGCTGACAAATAGCTTTATTTAAAGAATATTTATTGTCTTTGAACTTAAATTTGTTGTATTATTTATTATGGTACACTGTATCCACTGCTGATTAGATTTGAACAGGAAAACCTATACTATTTATAGTAATGTAAACTATGTAACAAAGCATGTTATACTGATTAAAATTACAGTACTACTTGTTCCCCTAAAAGACAGAACAGGAGAGAGAAGCCTAAGTATTTCTCAAATGCAAAATGAGATTGACTGGTAATAAGGATGAAGAAAATGACATAATTATTTTCCTTTAATACTACATACCCTCTACACAAAGATAGTAATTAAATGAAGTAAAAATCAAGTAATTATCTGATATGAAAAATCATGTGAATTTTTCTAGACAACTTCCAAAACCAGCTTATTCCTTGAAAAGTTGAGATATTTTTAAGGAACATTCAACAAAACATCAGAAATCTGAGTTCTTCTCCTGAAAGGTCAATTATGTTCTGAGAAAATATTCAAAACATGCTGATGAACAATGAAATGGACAACATTCCACACAGCAAAACTGGATTTAGAGGCTTGTACTTTTCCTGTTACAGTTCAGAACAGAATGTCAAATGAAAACATTAGTATATTAGAAAAATTTTGTATTTGCCAGAGATTCAAAGTAATGAAAAGGCTAAATCTGGCCATCTGACAGATCTTGCTTTTATTAGAGTACTCCAGTATGGTAAATTGGAATTTGAGGCAGTTTATCTTTAATGCAATGGTACCAGATTGTATGGAAAAATAATAAAAAGTGGTGTGTCTCTTTCTCTGTGAGCAATTTACTTTTGGAAGCTGAATAACTTGTTTCATATGAATTTTGCAGTTCCTATTGTCTTATTGGTATAATAGAAGAGAGCAATCATCATCACAGGATTTACAGGTTCTAGGAAGTAAAGGCAAAATATTATTTCCTTTGGGATTTAAAAAAGGATGGAGTGTGTTTTAGCCACATTGATTTCACAAAATATGAAATGTATACCATTTAATTATTGTAAGACATATTTGAAAAAGTAAAATGCAATGAAGTTACAGGAGGTACAATTTCTCATAAATTCAGGTGTGTAAAACTATATGTTTCTATAGTTAAATTTAATTGCTACCTCCAGTCTTCATTTTCCCTTGAGAAAGGAAGCATACTCTAGTCAATTCCAAGTGCACCTGACTATTTTGTAACCTAGGTGTAACTTGGCCAAGCTTGAAAATGTCTTCCTGGAGTGGTGGAGTAGATGGCAGTTACGTCTTCCTTAGTTTTTGTCTGTCTTCGCCTGTCACCACGGGATTGCATGATTATCCCACCACCGAATAGTCAATTGCTCTGTCATAGCTGTGCTTGTCTCTGCAACCTTCACTCAACTGTCTGCACCCTTCTTTACTATGTTATGCTAGAATCTACAGAGGCCGTGATGCCTACCATCTGGCCTCTATCTTGTACAACGCATCCTTCCATCTGCTCCTGGGTTCTTCTACCACCAGCCCTCATCATCAAATCTATACCTCTGAAGGTTCCATGTAAAAATATGTAAGTGTTCCACTGAGGGATCTCTAGGGTATGCCTAGGCCCACCTGCTGTTCACCTCACACAATCATCCCACTCTACTCCCTCCACCTTCAGTGGCATAAATCTTTTTCTGCCAGACTTATGGTTTCCCTGGAAACTATGGAAAATTGTAAATGAATCCTCTTTTCTTGATCATTGCTAAAGAGGTGCATCACCACCTGCCAAGGATTTGGAAATATAGATCAGCTCATATTATTACCTAAGTCTATCATTTAGTGGTGGCCAAACCTCCTCACCAAGTTTAGAGGCCCTTCTCTCAATCTACTCAATAAATACATTCTTCTTTCCACATCTTTTCTTTTCTATACCTAGTTATAAGCTATGGAAGCGAATAGAAAAAATTATAATATCAAGGAGTAACATATATTATATATTAATATTATATATAATACAGATAACATAGAATATATATATAAGATAGATAGATAGATAGATAGATAGATATAGTTTCCCCAAGAAACTTTTCTCTTTTTCCCAATTAGGACTTAGATGGTTTTAATGTTTGTTGCTGAAATTGGGTAAAATCACTGGGTTGAGGAAAAAGAAAATAAAACATTGAATGCTACATGAATCATCCTGTTGTTTTTCTTTGTCAGTGCATCTTATTGGTAAGAGATTCAGAGTCAGATAACAATTATTTCAGGTCTAGTCATTCACTCATTCAACAAATAGAATATAGCACATCCAGAAAATGCCAAGACATTTGGCAGGAGGGATGATGATAAGATTAGTGCCTGTCTTCATCAGTCTTAATAAAAAGCACAAAAATACAGGCAGTTATGCACTGTGAATAATGCCATAAAAGTAGATGGCCCCATAATCCGGTGCTGGATGTGGAAGATTTCCATAATGATGTAGCAAGAATTGAAAAATAGGTCAACCTGATGAACACAGTGTTGCAACAGAGGTGTTCTTGGCAAAGGGAGCCCCAGGACCAGATAAAGGTGGCTGCAGTGCAGAGATTTGTGGGAGAATGAAATATGATGGGTGGAAGGTTAGGGCCATACAAGGTCTTGGGGGAGGGCAAACATTTTTCCCAGGTGAATGACTTGAGACTGTGCTCCCAATTGGCTTTGTTTCTTCATTGTCAATACAAAGACAAAATGTAGCATTTAAGAATTAAATGAATTAAAGTATGTAGAGTATTTGGCATCACACTTGATGGTGTATTCAATTGTGTTATTACAATGATCAATGCAGAATTTTATGAAGTGAAAATCTAGATTATCAGAATGCATTTTATCACCACACATCAAAAAGACAAGCGTACTTGCATTATAAATATGTGTATTTATAATTTCTTAATTTATTCATCCTGAGTTTCATAATAATCCTATCTGAAACTCTTTTCTTTGGACGAAAATAGGAGTAATTTTACATATAGTACTGTTGTGAAGGAAGTTCATTAATTTTATATGAAAATACATAGCAAAGGACTTGTTACAGTTCTCGTGAACAAGTTATTTGATTTCTTCCCCTTTACCTTTCCAAATGAATGGACTCTTCAGGAGTAATTTGGAGTATTTGTGAAGTTACATCCCACATGGCCCTTAGAAAATTGATGCTTGACCATATGGTTGATAGATAATTACATAAAATTATTAATTCTACTTTCCAAAGTGCCTAACACCATATGCTTGGAAAATAAGACTCTTCATAAGCAACAAAAATGAAGCAATAAGGTCTTAAATTTTTAGATAAAAGATAGTCATCCATCCCAAGCAGGATGGGATAAAGAAAGGATTAAAGGGAAGTGAGCAATTTTTATTCTTATGATGTAACTATTACTGATAAACAAGAAACTCAGATTTCTTAAAGCAGTCTTCCTCTTCTGTTGTTGTTTGTTTATTTGTTTGACACATGAATTTGGGCTTCTTTACTATTTATTTATTTATTTATTTATTTATTTATTTAATACAGGGTGATACATGGTACTGGGGATGGAACTCATGTCCTTACACTTGCCAGGCAGATGCTTAGACCACCAAGCTATCTTCCCAGCCATGAGAGTATTCTTTTTCTTTTCTTCTGTATGCTAAACTTTTATTTATTTATTTTAAAGACAAAAAGTAAAACAATGATACAGACTTTCAAAACAAGATAATTAGAGATTAACAATGATTGATATATTGCACATTGCTATCTTCAAAGTAGATGCTCAGATTACAAGTTGCACTAGTCTTTCCCTATTTTGCAGTTCAACTTTCTCAGGGCTCATTGTTTTGTGGGTTTTCAAACATTTTTTTCAAAAAATATTGTTGAAAGAGGGGCCAGGGAGATAGCTCAGTGGAATAGTGGAATAAGTGTTTGCCTGGCAAGCACAAGGTCCTGAGTTCATTCCCTAGTACCACCAAAA
>NW_004524585.1:2812159-2813539 GCF_000260255.1 Octodon degus | reverse complement strand
GTGTGTGTGTGTATATATGTGTGTGTGTGTGTGTGTGTGTGTGTGTGTAGACAGAGAGAGGGAAAGACAGACAGAAAGAGAGAGAGAGAGAGAAACAGAGAGACAGAGAGACAGACAGAGACAGAGAGGCAGAGAGAGAGTGAGAGAGATCTAAGAATTTCCAGCAGGTTTTTTGTTGTTGTTGTTGTTTTGTTTTGTTTTGTTTTTTCAGTTTTTTTAAATAATTTTATTGAGAAATAAATAGCAATGAGGTAATTTCAAAACTGATTACTAGGACAGTTTCAATAATTAATACATTGTATATTGTTGTCTTCTTAGTGGTTATTCATAGTACAAGATGCAGACATGATACCCTGTCCAAAGAAACTATTAGAACAAATCTTGCTATTCACTGAATTAAGAGAAAGTAGCTGCATATCTATCCTATTTTGAATACACAGATACAACATGGTCATTCATTTGTATTCTCTTTTTTTGTTTAGTTTTGTCAGAGAAGGTATTCCATCCTAATTTAAATATTGTAGGTGTATGAATTCAGCACACTATTCCAATATAGTCCAGTAGCCCATAATAGTAGTGGGTTCTCCATAGGACTGGCAATGTCAGAAGTTGTTGACTTGAGCCTTTTACAGTCTAGCATATTAATATGGCTTTACTTTTTATACTTCATTTTTATACTTTTCTGCTGGATGGTTAAGACCAAGATAAAGAAAGACCTATATAACAAGAAATGCAACTTTTGTATCTGCCAAGGTCAGTCAAATCCCCTCAGGATTTATCCTGAAGCCCTGTACAGCAGTTTGTAGATCTTTTGTCAGTGTCAGCCATGTGGATGAGTTACAGCCATTGATTGACCAATTTGCTCTCTGTGAAAGCCTGAGAGAATGTTTTCTCTCCATCTGACTCTGCTTATGCACACTCTACATCATCGATCACATTGCTCTGTGGCCCCATAATCTTCTTGATCAGAAAATTTGGGACACAACTGAGTTACGGGATGTTACAGTATAGGTTCTCCTATGTCCTGAGTCCTCACTGACTTTGAAAGGCTAGGGCCAAAATGTTGGCTGTCCTTGCAGCACTTCTTTTTCTCTAATATTTGGTCTGCAAACTTAGGCTGTTAATCCTCCAGAAGAGAAGCTTATTATTACCTTGAAACATAGGCATTTAAGCTTTACCTCACTGTCTGAATATCAAACAACATAGACATAACATGAAAACAAATATTTTCCATCAAGTATTGATATGCTAAACTTTAAGTCCCTACAGAATATGAAGAAAAAATAGGGCTGGAGAGATGGCTCAGTGGTCTAAAGCACCTACTTGGAACAAGCTTGGCAAAGCACAGGGACCACAGTTCAATCCCCCAGCACCACATGC
>NW_004524585.1:2794149-2812059 GCF_000260255.1 Octodon degus | reverse complement strand
GCTGGAGAGATGGCTTAGTGGTCTAAAGCACCTACTTAGAACAAGCTTGGCAAAGCACAGGGACCACAGTTCAATCCCCCAGCACCACATGCCAGCCAGCCCCGCCCCCTGGTGGGCTGAGCTGGACACACACACACACACACACAATAGATGTTAAAATTAAAAAAAAATAAATAAATAAAATACATTTTAAAGAAAAAATATAAAAAGTAAAAAATTTATAACAATAGGAATAAACAATTACATATTTTTACATAGAAATTTAGAAATCTAACTATATACAGCATTGTAGCAGAACAGTCACGTGACTTTTTTCTTGTCTCTTGTTTTCAGTTATTACCCTTTTTTTTTAACAAACATTTACTCAAGAGATAGTATGGCAGTAATTGGTATGTCATGACAAGCAGTACATATTTAGAAGACCAGAATGACAGGCATTCCAAGCATGACCCTACCACTATACGTTACTATCTTCAATGCAGTTGCTTAGTTCACAGGCTTCAGCATATATAGTTAGTCAGGGTGAGAATCCTACCAATTCACTGCTAGTTTCAAAAACCTGCTGAAGATTCTCAGGATCATTACCTTGCCTATCTTCTGCATATAAATGTATGGCTTTGCCCCTGTAACAATTCCTAGCTTTTCTCCTTGCTCTGTCTTCGTTGTCTAATCCTTAAGTTCTTGATTTCCTTTTAATTGTATTATACCTTTCTCTTTTTATTTCTTCTTTTGAGTTCTTATACTAGGGAGACTATATGATATTTACACATGTGGGTCTGGCTTATTTCACTTATCAGTATATCTTCAAGTGGCATCCACTTAAACATAAAAGCTTTGAGCTTATCATTCTTTATAGCTGAGTAATAATCCATTGTATCACAGTACCACATCTTTTTCATCCATTCCTCAGGTGACAGACATTTTGGTTGTTTCCAAGATTTGGCTATCACAAATTGTGCTGCTATAAACATAGGTACACATATATCACTATGATATGATGTTTTCAGATCCTCCGGGAAAATTCCCGTTAGGAGGATAGCTGGTTTGAATGGGATTTCCAGTCCAACTTTTCTAAGGAGCCTCCACACTGATTTCCATAATAGTTGTACCAGTCTACATTCCCACGAGCTGTGGAGAAGGGATTTATTTTCCCCACATGAGCAGAGTATTCTTTGACAAGATTTCTTGACTTTCTCCAGAAAAATTTTCTTGGACATAATTTACAGATTCTTTTGAAATTTTAACTAGTTTACCAAATTTAGTGTTGCTACTTTATAGGTAATATATGCCTCTTGTACAAAGCGAATGAATACTCAAAATCTTTAAAAACAGACCTATGTTCCTGAAAAAGCAAGTATAATTCAACAAAAGGGAATAAATTCAGTCATTTCTATGACCATTCTGGTCAACCTTATCCTCTGCAGTATATATTAGTGTGGCAGATGTACTGGAAGTTTTCCACATTGGTTTGTTAAAAGGTGAGTTTTTTGATGCCAACAGTGTTGCAAACCAGACAGAGTTGATTTGGTTTTCATAATTCTGTGGCAAAACTGAACATTATTTAGAAGAAAAAGTCCATTTACCCAGTCATTCAGCCATTTGTCCTCTAAATCTCAAATGCTGTTTAAATTCAGTTTAGTTATAGAATGTGGAGCAATGCCAAAATTCTCAGCTCTAAAACTGATAGGAGAAATGCTAGATATCATCCTATCAGGATCTTTCATTTTCCACGTGGAAACACAAGAAAGCCCAAAGAATCATATCCAGCTTGAGAAAAATTACAGATGGAGTCCAAGATACTAACCTTTCACCAGAACAACTAACCATGTCCAACATAGGTTGTATTGGTATGCTCTCTTGCCCACTTTACACCATTTTCACTAATCTTCCAAACAAATGTCATCTTTCATTACTACTACTGTCTCTTTAAGTCTGAGGTTCACTATCATCACAACATATTTCATATTTCTGAAAATAAAATGCATCTTATAATTGCTAAGTGCATTTAACACAGCATCTGTTTTCCTATACTACCCATTAATCAATGGTTTCTCTGGAAGCATTGATATTCAGGACAAAAACAGGATCAGTTACTGCTTTCAGGAGAGAATATTTAGATTCACCAAATAAAACTGAGTTCTCAACTGGTGTGTAAAAAATGGAGGACAAAAAAATATTCATTCGCCTCTGAAGCCCAAAGTTGTTGCCATTTCTTTGATCAACTTGAAAATTAAGTTAGTAACAGACATCATATGGTCTTTAAAGAATATTTATCAGTTACTTACCCAAGACCTATTTCCACTCTGCCCTATACCTAAAAATGTTGATGTAGCTACTCTTTGTCAGTTGTGTAGTGGTCAGGCAGTTTCAATAGCATGTGGTAGAGAAAACAATTTTATTCATTTTTATCACAGTGAATACTGGAAAAATCAGCAAAAGCAAAATGATGTCTACGTTCCCCCTGGATAGCTAGTAGCTGGAATACTGAGTAAAACTGAATTATTTTTAATGTATTTGGTACAGGGTCTCACTGTGCAGCTCGGACTCTTAGTGATCCTCCTGTTTTTAGCCTCTCCAGCACTGGGATTACAGGTGTGCACCACCATGCTCAGTATTGCTGGCTGGCTCAGCACACCCAGGGATGGGATCAGACTGGCATAGAGTGCTGGGGATCAAACCCAGTTCCCTGTATTTGCCTAAGCAGATGCATAGTCATCTCAGTTATCTTGCTAGACCCTATTTTTTATTTTTTAAACAATAGAAAATAATAATAAAAAGCACTAAAAATGATAAAAATTTTCACTAAACAAATTAAAAGCAATTCAACAATGGTTGCTGTATTGCATGATGTTACCTTCAAATTACTTGTTTAGGTTGTCAGAGGCCTTTTGCAGATAAATGGATGCAACTAGAGACTACTGGTAAGTGAAATAAATCAATCCCACATGTGCAAACATCATGCTGCACTTACTAGTGTGAGAACCTGAAAGAATAAATAATATCTGAAATGTATCACAGATACTGTGAAAGAGAAAGAATTTGTTTGAAGGAAAGGAAAAATGAGGATGAGGGAAAGGACAAAAGAAAGAAGAGAAAAATATGTAGCTATGTATACATGCAGGATAATTTGAATGATTGTACTGGCAATTTCTGCTGGTCTTTTGAAAGGAGAAATTAATGGAGTTTTTTCTTCTCACTTTTTTTTCTTTTAAATTTCTTATAATTTTTTTGTTGTTGTCTTGCTTGTAAGCCAATTTTGCTTGTTTATATCTGTTAATCTAAACATATGAGGAGCAATAGTTTTCCACACTCTAAATTCCAAAGCAGCAGCATTGGTTCTGATTATCACTGGAAGTCAGACGGCAAACATGAGGGTTAGCAGTCTATGCTTAAACAAAAACGTGATAGAAGGCAGTGCTGAGGGCATCACAGATGGTGAGTGAAAGCCTATATGCTAAACCATCCTGAAACTTTAATTCCAGTGTGCACAGTGAAGTGACCAAAAATTTAGTTTATACTATTTAAGCCACTTCAAGTTGAATTTTCAGTTATTTTCAACCATTAAAACAATTCTATCTCATGTCACCCACAAGGCAACCTGTAATCAACCCAATGTCAGAACAGCTTCATATTCTAACTAAATACAATGTCATTAAGATGACCTTAGCACTCAGCTAGACTTTGCTTCCTGTGGGGAGCCACTTGGACTGCTTCAAAGCTGAGAGGGGTCTAAGAACACCTGAGGATGTGACGCTGTTTCTCTAGTGCAGGTGCACAGTGGGGTCCAATTATGTAACCATGACTTAGCACAGGTAAACCAACATGCACTGGTTACCACCTCATATAAAAATGTAGACGTGAGATAGCAACCTATATAAGAATAATACAATAGAGACCCAGTCCTACTCCAGGCTCCGGTGAGTGTGCAGGAGAGCTTCCAGCTACCCTGCACTGGCAGGACCTACTGGTCCCAGCCCAGGCAGAGCATGGGTGACACCCTCTTCCACCATCTTGGGACGCCCCCACCACTCCTCAGCATCTCTCCTACCTCAACTGCCTGGTAGGAATTTCTGCCACGTTTTGGGAACTCCCAGATCCAGTCCTAGCCCAGGCCCGGTGAGTGTGTGGGAGAGCTTCTGGCTATCCTGTGCCAGCGGGACCTACTGGTCCCAGCCAGGCACAGCATGGGTGACACCCTCTTTCACCCTCTTGAGATGCTGCCTGTCACTCCAAAGTACCCACACACACATCACGCCCACAGAGTAGGAATTTCTGTCACGTTCTGGGAACCCCAAGATCCAGTCCTAGTCCAGGCCCAGTGAGTGTGTGGGAGAGCTGCCTCTCTCCCCTACTCCTGCTTGTCCCCTCTAGACTCAGCTCAGGCCTGGCATACATGCCTAGGGTAAAATGCTGCAGCTGCAATCCTGGCAGACTGTAGGGGACAGAACCACCCAGCTAGTCCAGGAGCAGAACATCATGCCAGAGGGGCACAACAGGTTCACCCCCAAGGGCAGCAGCAGGAAGGAGCTGAGCACAGCAGCCAGACCCAAGCAAGGCACACCTGGATAAATCCAAACTTTGTAGATCTGCACCTGAACTTCAGTAGGTGCTAAGGATAGAACTGCACCAAAGATCTACAACAAAGGTCAGAAGACAGTGCTACACAAAATGCCAACGAGACAGAGCAAAATGCAATCTCAGAACCAAAGCCCACCCATAACAAGTACAGAGGACAGTAACACAAAACAAATTGGGAATCACACAGCTGAAAGCAATGAATCAATGGCTTCTGAAATAAAGAAACAGCTGCAGAGGGGTATAGAGGAACTCAGATTGGAAATGAAAAAAGAAATCCCTAAATTAATAACAGCTGCAGTAAATAATCAAATGCAAAAACATATGGAGGAAACCCAATGCCTACTCACAACAAGTGCAGAAGACATTAGCTCAGCTCAAATGTATAAATAAATAGTGTCAATAGTAAATGAGCAACAGCAGAAATCCATAGAGGAACTCAGAGCAGAATTCTTTTCTACTAGCTCAGCTCAAATGTATGAATTAATAGTGTCGATAGTAAATAAGCAACAGCAGAAAGTTATAGAGGAAAGAAGAATCAAATTCTCTTCTGAAATAAAAAAAAGAATTCTCAGAACTAATAGCATCCGAAGTAAAGAATCAACTACAGAAACACAGGGAGGAAACCCAATCTGAAAAAAATACTGCAGTAAAAGAATTTATAACTGATTCTAAAGAAGACATTAATTAAAAAACATACAGGAGATTAGAAAAATGATGGATTCCTTGAATGAGCAATACAGGAAAGAAATAGATCACATGAAGCAGAGTCAAAGACACATAGAGGAATTTAAAATCTCAATCACTTGCTTGCTAAACCATTTAAGTGAAAGTGAAGAGAGTTTCAGATCTTGAGACACTGGTGCAGCTCGTGAAAAGAAAGAATCTCTTAAAAACAACTAGGATGCAGGAAAAAATAATCAATCACATGCAAGATGATGCAAAGATGAACAATGTGAGACTAATAGGCATCAATGAGAAAGAAGGAGTCAATACAAATGACATTAAAAAAATATGGGCAGAAGTAATAGCAGAAAACTTTCCAAATATGAGGAAACAATCTGACATTCAGGTAACCGAAGCATACAGAATGCCAAGTAACCTCAACCCAATGAAAAAAACATTGAGACAGGTAATAGTCAACATCCCAGAAACGCAACACTAGAATAATATACTGAGAGCCACTCGAGAAAAGAAGCAGATCACATTCAAAGGAAAAACCATCAGAACTACGGCCAACTTCTCTTCACAAACTATGAAGGAAAGAAGAGCATGGAGCAGAGTACTTCAAGTCCTCTATGAAAATAAATTCCAGCACAGAGTACTATACCTTGAAAAAAATTCTTTCAAGTTCAATGGAGAAGTGAAATACTTTCATGACAAAGAACAGTCAAGAATTTCATGATGACAAAGCCAACCCTACACAGGATACTGAAAGATGTTCTAGAGAGGGACCAAAATGATCAGAACTCCAAGAGTGAGATCAGAAGCAAGCAACTAAATAGGGCAAGCAATTAAACACAGGAGTAAAAGACAACAAGTAAATAACATGTCAATAGTAAGTCAATGCATCTCAATTCTAACCCTCAATGTAAATGGACTCAATTCGCCAATTAAGAGAAATAGACTGGCACAGTGGATTAGGAAACAAAATCCAACAATATGCTGTATACAAGAAACACATTTACCTCATAAAGACATTCATGTACTGAAAGTCAATGGATGGAACACAATATTACATGTCCCTGCACATGAGAAAAAATCAGGGATAGCAATCCTATTCTCAGACAGTCTCAACTTCAAACCAACAATGATCAAGTGAAATAAAGAAGGCAACTATATACTGGTCAGGGGAAAAATTCAAGAGGAGGAAGTAACAGTAACACTCATAAATATCTATGTACCAAACACAGTAGCACCCAACTATATAAAGCAAATTTTAATAGACATGAAAAATCTAATATCCAATACCACAATTTTAACAGGAGACCTTAACACCCACTTATCCAAAAAAGATAGGTCTACCAGACAAAAACTTAGCAAGGAAATAACAGAACTGATCCAGAGCTTGAAACAAATGGACTTCATGGACATATACATAGTGTTCCACCCAAACACAGCTGAATACACATTTTTCTCAGCTGCACATGTTCATTTTCTAAAATAGACCCCATACTGGTCCATAGGTCATGCTTAAATATATGTAAGAAAACAGAAATTATGCCATGCACATTATCTGACCACAGAGCAAAGAAATTGGAAATAAATGACAAAAGAAACACAAAAAAAACTTAAATACACAGAAATTAAATGACACCCTACTGAGCAACCAATGGGTCACAGATGAAATAAAACAAAAAATTCAACAATATCTACAATTCAATGAAAATTCAAGCACAACTTATCAAAATTTATGGGATACGATGCAAGCAGTTCTCAGAGGGAAATTTATAGCTGTGAACTCACACATTAGGAAAACAGAACGGGAAAAACTAAATACCCTAATACTGCACCTTCAAAAACTAGAAAAAGAAGAGCAAACCAAACCCAGAGCCCAAAGATGGGAAAAAAATCATAAAGATTAGAGCAGAAATTAATTCAATTGAGATGAAGAAAACAATTAAAACTTAAAAATGCAAAAAGCTGCTTCTTTGAAAGATTAAATAAAATCAATAAGCTCCTAGCTAACCTCATCAAAAAGAGGAAAGAAAAAATTCAAATACACGCAATAAGAAATGAAAAAGGTGTAATTACCACAGACCCAGTGGAAATTCAGAAGATTATCAATAGCTACTTTGAGAATCTCTTTTCTCACAGAATAGAAGACACAGAAGAAATGGACAGATTCCTAGAAAGGTACAAATTACCATAACTGAATCGACAAGATATAACCACTCTCAGTAGCCCAATAACAGCCAATGAAATACGAGATGTAAATAACCTACCAAGAAAGAAAAGTCCAGGTCTGGATGGATTCACAGCTGAATTCTACAAGTAATTTACAGAAGATTTAGTCCCTATACTCCTCAAACTGTTCCATGAAATTGAAAAGGAAGCAATCCTCCCAAAATCATTCCTCGAGGCAAGTATTATACTGATACCAAAACCAGGGAAAGATGCAACTAAGAAAGAGAACTACAGGCCAATTTCCCTCCTGAACATAGATGCTAAAATCCTCAATAAAAGCAAATAGAATACAGCAAATCATCAAGAAGACTATACACCATGACAAGGTAGGATTCATCCCAGGGATGCAAGGATGGTTCAATATTCAAAAATCTATAAAGGTAATAAACTATATCAATAGAATGAAAGCTAAAAATCACATGATCATCTCCACTGATGAGAAAAGGCTTTTGACAAAGTCCAACACTCATTCAGGTTCAAATTCCTACAGAAAATTGGAATAGATGGCCTCTACTTCAATCTGGTGAAATCCATTTATGAAAACCCAATAGCTAACATAATCCTAAATGGGGAAAAACTGAAATCTTTTACTCCAGATCTGGTACAAGACAAGGATGTCTTCTATCACCACTCTTATTCAATATAGATCTGGAACCATTAGCAAGAGCCATTAGAAAAGAGAAAGAAATAAAAGGAATAAGAATAGATAAAGAAGAAATTAAATTATCCTTACTTGCAGATAACATGACACTTTATGTGGAAGACCCAAAAAACTCTACCAAGAAACTACTAGAATTAATACAGAAATTCAGTAGCATAGCAGGTTACAAAGTCAATACCCAAAAGTCAATAGCATCCCTCTACAAAGACAACAAACACACTGAGACAGAAATTATAGAAACAATACCTTTTACAATAGTACTAATGAAAATGAAATACCTTGGATTTCATCTAACTAAAGTCAAAGATCTTTTCAAGGAAAATTACAATACTCTGAAAAAAGATACCATAGAGGATTTCAGAAAATGGAAAGATATTCCATGCTCCTGGATAGGAAGAATAAAGATTGTGAAGATGTCCATACTCCCAAAATTTCTGTACAGATTTAATGCAATCCCTATCAGACTACGACCAACATACCTCACAAAGCTAGAGAAATCTTTCCCAAAATTTATTTGGAACCAGAAAAGACCTAGAATAGCAAAGGCAATTCTGGGCAATAAAGACAAGGCAGGAGGCATTGCAATTCCTGACTTGAAATTATACTACAAGGCTACTGTGATGAAATCAGCATGGTACTGGCAACAAAATAGGCCTGAGGATCAATGGAACAGATTAGAAGACGCTGAAGCAAATATGAATACAATCAGCCCCCTTATCTTTGAGAAAGAAGCCAAACATACTCACTAGAAGAAAGATAGCCTCTTTAACAAATGGTTCTGGAAAAACTGGTTCTCTACATGCCAAAAACTGAAACTTGACCCAGGTCTATCACCATGCACTAAACTAAAATCAAAATGGATTAAAGATCTAAACATTAAAGCAAGGACAATAAATCTCATGGAAGAGAAAGTAGGAGGAACTCTTGAAGACATAGGGGTAGGCAAAGACTTCATGAACAGAAATCAAATCGCAAGAGATACAATTGAAAGAATTAACAACTGGGACCTGCTCTTACTGAGAATTCTTTTCACGTCGAAAGAAATTACCAACAAAGAGAAAAGGCAACCCACAAATTTGGAAAAATCATAACAAATAAGTACTCAGACAAAGGTCGGCTCTCTAGAATTTATAAAGAACTAAAAAACACTAGGGCCCCAAACTTTAAAGGCCCAGTCCAGAAATGGGCATCCGAGATGAACACGTGCTTCTCAGAGGATGAAATTAAAGAAGCGAATAAATATATGAAAAACTGCTCCACATCACTAGCCATCCACGAAATGCAAATTAAAACAACATTAAGATATCATCACACCCCAAAAATAATGGCTATCGTAAAGAAATCACCCAACAACAAATGTTGGAGAGGCTGTGAAGAAAAAGGAACCCTTCTCCACTGCTAGTGGGAATATAGACTGGTGCAACCATTTTAGAAATCAGTTTGGAGACTCCTTAGAAAATTTAGACTGGAAATCCCATGTAAACAAGCTATTCCTCTATTGGAAATTTTTCTGGAGGATTTGAAAACATCATATCATAGGGAAAAACTGTGTGCCTATACTTATAGCAGCAGAATTTGTGATAGCCAAATCTTGGAAACAACCAAGATGCTCATCACCTGAGGAATGATTGAAAAAGATGTGGCATTTTTACACAATGAAGTATTATTCAGCTATTGAGAATGATAAACTCGAAGCCTGTATATTGAAGTGGATGCCACTTGAACATATACTCATTAGGGAAGTAAACCAGGCACACATATGTAAATATCGTATAGTCTCCCTAGTATAAGAACTCAAAAGAAGAACAACAAATAGAAAGGTATAATACAAGTAAAAGGAAAGCAGGATCTCAAGGACTAACTAATCAAGAGAGGGAATGGAAAAGAGCTAGGAGACATGAATAAGTCAAGTCATAAAGTTATACGTAGAAGATGCGCATGGCAATGATCCTGAGAATCTTCAGAAGACTTTTTAATCTAGCAGTTAATTGGAAAGATTCTCACCCTGACTGATTATATATACTGATACCTGTGAACTAAGCTACTGCACTGCAGATGGTAAATTATAACAGTAGTTTCATGCTTGGAGTGCCTCTCATTCTGGTCTTCTGAATATGGGTTACTTGTCATAACATGCCAGTTGTTGTTGTGATGTCTCTCGGGTAAATGGTTATTCAAGAAGAAGGGGGTGGTGAATGAAATCAAGAGACAGGAAAAGGAATATTGTGGGACCGTCCTGCTTCAAGGTTTTATATGGTGAGATTTTTGGACTTATGGGTAAGCATAAGAAGGATATAATTCTTTATGCCTATTTTTAAAATATATTCTAATTTTTAATCTTTTTTATCATATTCTGTAGGGACTTAAAGTTCAACATATCAATAATTGATGAAAAATACCTGTTCTATATTATCCCTAAGATGTATGATATGCAGACAGATAGTGAGGTTAAGTTTAACAGCCTAAGTTGTATGGTAATAACAATAAGCTTTTCTTCTGGATGGTTTAAACCTAAGCTTGCAGACCAAAATTAGAGAAAAAGGAGAGCCTCAAGGAAAGCCAACATTTTGGCCCTAGCCTTCTAAGGTCAATTAAGACTCAGGACATATGAGAACTTGTACTCTTACATCATGTAACTCAATAGTGTCCCAAATTTTCTGATCAAGGAGATTATGGGGCCAAAGATGAAAGTGATTGATGATGTAGAGTGTGCCTAAGGAGAGTCACATGAAGAGAAAACATTCTCTCAGGCTTTCGCAGAGAGTAAACTGGTCAAGCAATGGCCATGACTCATCCACATGGCCAACACTGACAAAGGTTCTACAATCTGAGTTACAGGATCTCAGGATAAATCCTGAGGGGATTTCACTGACTTTCTCAGACCCAAAAGCTACAACTCTGTTTTATAGGTCCTGCTTTACCTTGGTCTTAACCATCCAACAGAAAAGTATAAAAAAGAAATATAAGAAATAAAGCCATGCCGTTACATTGAGCTGTAGGGGACTCAGGTCAACAATTTCTGACATTGCCAGTCACGTGGAAGACCCAATACTATTATGGGCTACTGGACTATTTTAGAATATTTTGCTGAGTTTACACACCTATAATATTCAAATAACGGAACTTAACAAAAAAAGGGGATACAGATGAATGTCCCTTTTGTATCTATGTATTCAAAGTGTTTAGGATAGATATGTAGTTACATTCTCTTAATGAATAGAGTGATTTGTTGTAATGGTGTTTGTAAATAGGATGTCATGTCCGCATCTTGTACAGCAATTAACCACTGGGAAGAATGTATGCAATGTGTTGAAACTGTCCTAACAATTTGATTTGAAACTGTCTCATTGCTATTTGTTTATCAATAAAATTATGGGGGAAATAAAAAAGAACTCAAGGCCGGGGAGATGGCTCAGTGGAATAAGAACTTCCCTAGCAAGTGCAAGGGACTGAGTTCAATCCCAGGTTCTGGAAAAAAAAAAGAACTCAAAAGAAGAAATACAAATATAAAGGTATAACACAAGTAAAAGGAAAGCAGGATCTCAAGGACTAACTAATCAAGAGAGGGAAAGAAGAACTAGGAAACATAACAATGTCAAGCCATACAGTTATATGTATGTAAGATGGGCAAGGCAATGATCCTGAGGATCTCCAGGAGATTTTTTAATCTAGGAGTTAATTTGAAAGATTCTAACCCTGACTAACTATATATACTGATACCTGTGAAATAAGCAACTGCACTGAATATGGTAATCTGTAATAGTACTTTCATGCTTGAAGTGCCTGTCATTCTGGTCTTCTGAATATGGGCTGCTTGTCATAACATGCCAGTTGCTGCTGTGCTGTCTCTCAGGTAGATGACTGTTCAAAAAGAAGCAGGTGGTGAATGAAGGCAAGAGACAGGAAAAGGAATGTTGTGGGACTGTCCTGCTTCAAGGTTGTATATGGTTAGATTTTTGGACTTATGTGTAAACAGAAGAAATATATAATTCTTTATGCCTATTTTTAAAATATATTCTAATTTTTAAATGTTTTTTATTATATTCTGTAGGAACTTAAATTTCAACCTATTAACATTTGATGAAAAATACCTGTTCCATGTTATGCCTAAGATGTTTGAAATTCAGACAGATAGTGACATTAAGCTTAACAGCCTTGGTTGTACGGTCATAACAGTAAGCTTGTCTTCTGATTGGTTAACAACCTAAGTTTGCAGACTAAATTTAAAGAAAAAGGAGGGCTGCAAGGAAAGCCAACATTTTGGCCATAGCCTTCTAAGGTCAATTAAGACTCAGGTCATATGAGAACTTGTACTGTAATGTCATGTAACTCAGTAGTGTCCCATTTTCTGATCAAGGAGATTATGGCGCCAAGAAGAAAAGTGATCAATGATGTAGAGTGTGCCTAAGGAGAGTCACATGGAGAGAAAACATTCTCTCAAGCTTTCACAGAGAGCACATTGGCCAAGCAATGGCCATGAATCATCCACATGGCTGACACTGACAAAGGTTCTACAATCTGAGGTACAGGATCTCAGGATAAATCCTGAGGGGATTTCACTGACCATATCAGACCCAAAAGCTACAACTCTTGTTGCATAGGTCCTGTTTTACCTTGGTCTTAACCATCCAGCAGAAAAGTACAAAAATGAAATATAAGAAGTAAAGCCATGCTGTTATGTCGAGCTGTAGAGGACTCAGGTCAACAATTTCTGACATTGCCAGTCAAGCAGAAGACCCAATACTATTATGGGCTACTGGACTCTTTTAGAATATTTTGCTGAGTTTACACACCTGTAATATTCAAATAACAGAACTTACCAAAAAAAGGGGATACAGATGAATGTCCACTTTGTATCTGTGTATTCAAAGTGGTTAGGATAGATATATAGTTACATTCTCTTAATGAATAGAGTGATTTGTTCTAATGGTGTTTGTAAATAGAATATCAAGTCTGCATCTTGCGCAGCAATTAAGCACTAGGAAAAATGTATGCAATGTGTTAATTTTGAAACTGTCCTACCAATTTGATTTGAAACTGTCTCATTGCTATTTGTTTCTCAATAAAATTATGGAAAAAAATCTTGAAAAAAGAATAATAGAGTAAAGATGCAGGCAGCTCCTGCACTCTTGCTCTCTTCGCTCTGTTCCACGCTGTCTACGACTGTTGCTTGTGTCTTACATTCATCTCTTCTTGAACCTTGGGACCTCATCCTTGAACATTTGCCTTGGGCCCCTGAGTGGTTTGATAGGCCCCATATAACTGCAGTCTAAAACAGATAACTAGACCACCCAGCATAGTTTTATTAAGCAAATGTAACAGCAAAGCAATGATTTACTAGGATTTTTAAAGCAACTTATTAAACACCAAATCTAATGTATATCTTCATAATAAATCCATATCTCACAGCCAATAAATTTCTTGCATTTCATACAACTTTTACAACTGTGTAAGTTTAAACAATGTGTATAAGTCTGCCACAAAAGTAAATAGGACAACTCTGGATAATGTATTCTAGATATTCCACATAGCTTTGTCACTTATTCACTACTCCAGTCTAGATATCAATGTCTTGTGTCATTCCCTGCTCAGAAGTTGTGGTGGATGAACTAATGGTCAGCTTGTAACACCCAGCTGAAGTAAGTCAGCATTGTTGTGGGTATGAAAAACCCACCCAAGGATTGTTGCCAACAGCATAAAATAGAAGTGGGGAAGGGAAGATGGTGTGCTATTGATTCTGTTGGAGAAGCTTGTCACCCTGGATTACCTAAGATCTCAGCTGTTCCCATCATTGGAGGAGCTCAGATCTTCACTGTTGCTGAGGATGGCTGCAGTTCTGTTTGTGGGAGCTCTGGTCCTTACAGTGAGTATGACTTCATGACTCCATTACAGGTTTCTCAGTCTGCTGACACAGATCCTTTATTCCACTGCCACAGACTTTCCAGCTTTCTCCACTGGCCTTTGAGCCTTCCCAGTGCAAATCCTTGATAGACTTGCATCAGACACTGTTGTGGGTTCTATGTCTCCAACTGGATTTGTGAAGGACATTGCTGTGGGATCCAGGGTTTCAGCTAGATATGCTGAGTCTCTAGTACATGGACAGATCTCTTGTACTCTTATGCATTTGACTTTTGGGATGAATATTATAAAATAAATCTAAAAATTATGTGTCATGTGTTAAATTTATTCCCTTGCAAACCCTGCCAACAATTGTCCCCTGAGTTTCCTGGACTACACACTGCTAATATGCCCTAGTCAACATCTTTTGTTAAAATATAACCGTTCTATATTCTACTTGCTTGTAAATTTGCTTTTAATATGTCAAAGTATCAAAAACTTTTTCTTAGTATATGATATTAAGCTAATGGAAGACTGCCTCTAAATATTCCCTTTTCCCAGGTAGCTATCTTAATGATATACATATACTTCAAGTATGACCATTTACATATAACAGCAAAAGTTTATATTTTAACAACTAACTGATGTTATTGCTAGAAAATTCATTATAGCTAGAAATATAAGGAAAAGAACACATCTTGCTGGATGAATGCTAAAGAGTAAGTATGAAGCCTCCTGTGCACCTCCAATCATGCTATGTAAAGCATTGTCATTATAAGCAAGTTGTAAGAAAGATCTTTAGTTTGCTCTTATTACAGTGGAAGTTGTTTAGCTACAGCTGCTGTAGCCCTAGCCTACTCTACCCAGCTCTGCTTGGCTCTGCTGTACATGTCTTCTTATTCCAAAATTCAGGTTGAAGGATCACCTCTGTTTGGGACACGCCATTCTCATGTCACAGTGAAAAGAGCAACAGCCAAACTTTAAAAACCTCTTTAAGATTCTGCCAAAAGGTAGCATAATTTGCATCTCATTGGTCAAAGCTCAGAGGATAGCCACCCTCAATTTCTCTGGAGAGAGAAAGTTAAAGCCTTCCCTAGGGGGAATCTGAAAACTACGTGGAAGTGGGGAGAATGTCTAATCTCAGAGAGACAAATGAGGAATAAATAATTAAGAAAACAAATATGATCTACAAGCAAAGGTAACCGAATATTTTGATCCCTGATTACTCAGCCTAGTTCCCTGCAGTACACTAATGATTTGTCCTCTACATTATATCTCTTTTCCTCAGTGGCACAATAGGATTACATTCTCAGCCTCCCTTTGACTTATAATGAGTCATGTGACTGAATTCTGTTGAATAAAAGTTGAGCATAAGAGTGTAAACCTCTAGTATGTTTGGTCTGAAATGTACTCACAAATATATTCTCTCTTCTCTAAATTGCCTACAAGTCCAGAACAACAAATAAAAGGACCCAGAGACTACAAGTCTGAGAAGAAAATGGTACCTCATAGAACACGCTACAGACAATTCTGAGGGGGCTTATACATCTGTGATGCCATTCATACAAGTTCATTGCATTTCTTCATGAGTAGCCTCTTCAGCCTAAGTAAGTATGATATTTGAGGTATCATTTCACTTGTACATCAATTTCAAGGAACACATGTCTTGTCTTCAAAGAGCTACCCAAAATTATCCAAATATTTGCTCATTCTACTTAAGTTAGTAGAACACTCAAAGAAGGGAGCATCACAATTATGTAGAATGCTGGCTACGTATGCATACAACTTCTAAGACCTAGCAGAACTTTATGTTATCATACCATTCACAAAAACACCAATCTCTTCTCATAGGAAATTTCCCAATTTCTTCTCTGTGATAGATAGGAGAAAGTGTAAGCTTACCTGACTTTGGGATCTGCCTGGAGATTAACAGACTACACTCCCGGATGTATGTGGATGGATCACAGAGATGTGGCCTTTGGGTCTATCCCTAGACCCTCACCCTTTACTTTCTGGTACTGTTTTCCTACTCTGTTTCCTATCCACTGTGAACTAAGAAACCTTGCTCTACTGTGCCTTCTGTCTTGGAGTCAGCTGACTATGTACAGAAGGCCCTCACATTGTGAACTACATTAAATCGTTCCTTTTAATTTGTGAGTATTGAGTGTTTTATCCCAGCAATGAGAAATTGCTACTGAAAAGTTGGGTTTTTTGCTCTGATTGTATCTATGAAGTTTAGAAACCTTTGCAACTAATTTGTGAAAGGAATTTGAAAAAGTCTGGAATGAAGCCTAAAGAAACCTTAAAATGCCAAGTAGTGCTTGAAGCATGATTGTGATCAGAGTTCAGAAGACCAGAATTCTGATAGGAATGTGCAGAGTAAGCCCAGTGCAGAAGGTTTCAGTTAAGAACAAGGACTCCATTCTCTGTTAGAATAGAGGCCATGTATATTACACTCTGACAGAAAATTTATCTACATTTTGTATACATCCTGAAAATTTTGTAGGACACTAACATTAAAAGTTCCCAATCTGGTAAAGGAAATTTTAAGACAACCCGGATTCAGACTGTGGAATGGGTAGTGCTGGTTATTCCAAAGTTATAGTGAGAACTGACAGTAAAACACAGAGAAGAAAATTTTTAAAAACAAATTTTGGAAAAGAAAGAACCATGTTTAAAGATGGAGTGAAAGTACTAACATCACTAAATATATACCAAGTACTTGGCATAGGGGCAAAAAGAAAGATTCCTTGTAAGCGTCACAGAAATCAGTAAGACCCCAACCTTCATAGGATCAAGAATGTAAAAGTGTCAACCTTTCATTTCAGACAAAGTCCCTGAGACCCTCACTCAAGGAAGGCCATCTTAGGGCTGAGGAGATACCTTGGTAGTCTAAGCATCTGCCTGGCAAGCACAAGACCAGATTCATTCCCCAGTACCACATGCTGTGCCAGACCTAGAATCCCAAGCATGCCATTCTGGCCCTAAAACTAGGCATGGTGGTACACACCTATAATCCCAGTGCTGGGGATGCTGAGATAGGAGAATCACTATGAGTCCAAGCTGTGTATCAAGATCAAGACCCTTTATAAAATAAAACAAAACAAAAAGGCCATCTAGGTAGTTGACTTCTATAGATTCATTTCTGCAGTTCAGCTAAACAGGCACTCAGAAGCCACTGTATCCATGATACAAGGTAGCTAGGCCACTGCTCCTACTCTCAGGCCCTGGTGCTGTCTACATGGCACTGGTCTTACCAGCATGAAAAATGTGTAATCGTGGAGGCCTCCACCTAGATTTCAACGACAGATGTGAGAGGTGAGCCAAAGAGCCCCTAAAAGGCCAGTGGCTGAACCTCTGAGAATACAAGTCAAGACTCCAAGAAATCAGAGACACCAAGAACACAGAGTATCCCCTGAAACAGCTAAGTACAATGAGAAGATGCAGGCTGAGAGAGATGATTTGCGGGCTACTGCCACCAAAACCATAGTGGAGGAAGGGAAACCTCTGTAATATACGTTTTACAACCATGTACCCCAGATGCTAGATATGGGCCACAAATTTTAATGTTTGCATTGCTAGGTTTTGCTCTTCTTTTGAACTTACCATTTTTTGTTCCCTTATTTCTTTTTTGTAATGGGGATGTTTACCAACACAATTGTATCTTGGGATTATATAATTTGTGTTTGGTTTTCAGGGGTTCCCAGGTAAGAGTCTGCCTATTCATGCAGACTTGGACTTGGAGTTTTATTTTTTTTTTGAAAAGTTAAAAATTCCTTAATTTTTTATTCCTGGTACCACTACCCTAATTTACAGGGCTATATACCTGATGTAATGAAAAGAAAGAAAAAGACAAAGCTACAACAGATAAAAGACCTCAGGAATGTACATCTAATTGACACTACATTGCATTAATCAATAGCTGCACT
>NW_004524585.1:2789289-2792664 GCF_000260255.1 Octodon degus | reverse complement strand
TTTTCAAAATGTTCTCTTAAACTATCATCGGTAGTTTCAAAACTCAGACCACCAATAAACAGCTTCCTCAATTGCTCTGGCTCCTTTGGATCATGGCCCTCCATTTTGAGACTGGACTCGCCTCTTCCAACTCGAGTTCAATATGGGACTGAGAGGAAGAGCTGGACTTGGAGTTTTAAAAAGCACTAGGACTACTGAGATACTTTGGAAGGGATTGTTGTGCCTCTGATCACTTTTAGGATAGCTGTATTATGTTAGGTGAAATTATGGACTTGCTATATTTTAATTTGGAAATTCAGTGTAGACTAAGAAGACATTTCTTTTTCTAAGTATTTAGTACAAGGTTTACAGGGTCTCACTACACAGATCAGACTCAGTAATCCTCCCGTTTTCAGCCTCCCAACCACTGGGATTAAAGGCTTGTGCCACCACGCCCAGTCTCAGTCACCATCTCAGGGTGCCCTGGGGACAGGGCCAGCATGGCTTACCAGGGATTAAACCTGATCCTTGCGCCTGTGTCAGCAGCTCTGCTGAGCTATCTAGCCCGCACAAAAAAGACATTTCTTAACAAGGAGTGGGATGTGGTGTTTAGGCTAGAGTGCTAATTTGACTAGATTTTTGATCCATTTGGAGGATGGGGAGACAATACTTTTGTGTGAGGTTGGATAGGGCATGGAGATGTGGCCTTCACATTCATGTCTGGACACTTACTGCTTCCTTTCTGTTACTGTTTCCCTGCTTATCTTATGGCCATCATGAAATAAAAAGATGTGCTCTGCGGTCTTCCTGCCATGATATTCTGGCCTTAGAGCATGGTGAGCATGGGTAAAATACCCCCAGGATGTGATCCAAGTCAAGCCTCTCTTCCTTTTGATGTCAAGACCTTCACTCTCACCCCAAGGCTCACTTCCTTTTGGTCCCAGGCCGAGGGCAAACCTCAAAAACAACTTTGCCCAACTTTGCATCTTGGACCAAACTGAGGCAAAACCCAGGACCTTTCCTTCCTGGAACATTGAAAGTCCCACACACACACCAGGTGGCCCTACCTAGATTAGCTCTCCATTGGCTGTTCCAGCCTGCAAATACCCTCCCCTAAAAACTCTATAAAATTTCCTGTCCCCTTGTGTTTGGGGCTGTCTTGGTCCATTAGACAGCAAGCCCACTTGCTCTTACCTCCAATAAATCCATGTCAGAGTGCCTGGCTTGGTGATTCTGTGTGAATCTAGGTTCTAATATCTTTAACTTGTGAATACCAAGTACTATGTTCCCAGGATGGAAAAGCTGATTAACACTATCAACCCTAAAATATTATTCACCAAGGTACTAAGCTACATTCACAGTTCAAGATCTTTACCAAAAATTTGAGTCACATTGCGCATGAAGAAGCAGGCTGGGACGCACCAACAGGCAATTGCTTATACTCCTGCTAAGCTATCTCATACTAGCTAGTCATACACTTTCATCTAATCAATAAAGAGTGATTATATATTTTTATTAATTTTATTGAGAAACAAATAGCAATGAGACAGTTTCAAAACTGATTGGTAGGACAGTTTCAATAATTATTCCATTGCATATTGTTGTCTTAGTAGTAGTTATTCATAGTACAAGATGCAGCCATGACATCCTGTCCAAACACTATTAGTACACATCTTTCTTCTCATTGAATTAAGAGAAAGTAGCTGTATATATATCCTAACTATCTTGTATATATAGATACAAAATGGTCCTTCATTTATATCCACTTTTTTGCTTAGTTTTTTCAGAGATGGGTATTCCATTGCCATTTAAATATTGTAGATTTGTGAATTCAGCAAAATAATCCAATATAGTCCAGTAGTCCATAATAGTAGTGGGTTATCTGTAAGACCGGCAATGTCAGAAGTTGTTTACTTGAGCCTTTTATAGCTCAGCATATTAATGTAGCTTTACTTTTTATACTTCATTTTTATACTTTTCTGCTGGATGGTTAAGACCAAGATAAAGCAAGACATATATAGCAAGAAATGTAACTTTTGTATCTGACAAAGTCAGTCAAATGCCCTCAGGATTTATCCTGAAACACTGTACCACGGTTTGTAGATCCTTTGTCAGTGTCAGCCATGTGAACGAGTCCTGGCCATTGCTTGACCAATTTGCTCGAATAAAGAGTGATTATAAATATTTTTATTCCATCTTCATAAAATCTCATTAGGTGATACGATTAATATCAGTCCAGTTAAAAACATAGCATAGATGTACCAGAATCCTTGGTCTCCTACTCATTTTACAGATGACCTTAAAAGGTGAATTTACTCTTTTATGCGTTAGTTTCTGAATCCGTAAGATAGGGATAATTATATGATTCCTTATGAGAATTAATTGAGCTGATATCTAGGTATCAAGCAGGCAAATAGTAAGAAATTAAATTTTCAAACATGACCCCCATTTTAGAGTTTAGAAGTCTCAAGTTGAGAGGCAGTATTCTGCTCAAAGTAGAATGAACTCAAATTTGAATGTCTTAATTTATTCAGCCATATATTCTGTATCTTTTTTCATGCTTACTATCAAATATCTAAAACTAGACTTCCAAACCAAATTACTGTTGATTTGGGAATCATATCATCTTTCCCGGTTATCAAGGTATTCCATGAGTTGTATCTCAACTTAAACCACAATTACAGCAATGAAAACCCCTCAACACTAGAACTTTGTTAGGCTTAGCAGTGTTTATTTGGAGATAATGTCTGACTATGGAAAACATATTATACTTAGGAATCTCTCTGGATGGAGCCAGAAAGTCTTAAATGAACCATATAATGAAATGAAACTCATCAGAAGAAACGTAAAAACAAAATGCCAACCCGTATTCCACAGATAACACATTAACAAGGTTACCTGCAGAGAAAAAGAGTCTTCATTCCTCCTTATTTCTGTAGTTCTCTTCTGGGGAATTTCTATTCTGCCTCTTGAGGCTCATAAGTATGTTTCAAGATGAGAATGTATATCCATTCCTCTTAATATAATGTTTCTCTCCTCGAAGTGTTTTCCTCTGAGAATAATAAATTTCTTATTAGAAATTGAGACTTGCCATGAGGCTTCTCAATTTGCTGGAGAAGGAAATATGTTATGGACATAGGCACCAGAGCAATGCAAAAGCTCCATCTTGTGAAACCAGGGAATAACAGGTATCAGTAGTTGTTGAAAGAAATCAGGTAATTATAGTGAAAAAAAAATCTTTTGAATTCTTTTATGCACTTTTAAAATATCATTAAGGATCTGTATTGACCAATTGTGTTTGTCACCTTTTTACTAACAGAAAGAAGAGTTGGCCTTAATTATCCAATTGTATCTCTGCCAATTATCTTTTCACCCACAAACTTCTTTCCAAATTGT
>NW_004524585.1:2787805-2789174 GCF_000260255.1 Octodon degus | reverse complement strand
TTAGAGAGAGAGATTCACATGCATTCTCTTTCACTGTGTTGACAGGTAGAAATTTCTACTCAGGGTTATGATTTTTGCTCAAACCTCAGGCCCCCACCACCTACAACAGCTGCAACTGACCAGAGTCTTGAGAACCTGTTCTGTAATCTACCAGGAAAGGAAGTAATATCAGAAAACAGCAGTATAAGCAGTCTCTTACTTGTAGCCCTCCCCAGCAACAATAATTTGGCAATCAATCATGAATAAAACTGTTCTGGGAGCCTTTGAACCCAAACAGAACATTGAAAATCCCTAGTAGGAGGTGCTTTTAAGAGTGTAGGCTGACATGCAGTAGTAGGCAAGCTTACTAGTGGTGTCACATTACTGATATGGAAATAGCCTTGTGTTCAACTTTAACTATAGCCCCATTTCAACCTGATTTGGGCACCAGAATTATTAGCCAAGGTACGTGAGAGGAATTACCACCACTGATAGTTCAGATGAACAGCCTGCCAATGTCAGACCCACAGAAGGCCCTGCAATCTCCAAATAACTGAGTTTTAGACCTTCTCAGCTGCATCTCAACAGTTTGGCCTCCCTGTTAATCTTACAGGAGCCACATACCTCAGTCCTCTCAGATGCAGAGTCTGTCCAATCTTGGTAAAAATGCAGATTTTTATCTAATTCTTTTTTTCCTCTTTGCAAAGGGTTGAACCCAGGGCTCAATTCATGCTAGGCAGGTACTCCACCGCTGAGCCACCCTCCCAAGCCCAACTACAGATCTTAAAGTATCACTGTAGCCCATCTTTGGCCTGACTTAACTGGCATCAAGATTAGTTTTCTATGCCCCAAATCCATCCCAGACGCAGATGGCCTGGAGTCAGGCCTACAGACCTCAGTACAGCTGGGGATATAAAGCAGGTTTGTGACTTAGATCCACTCCGGTAGAATCAAGAGCAGTCCTGCCAGCCACACGCATAATCCATAATTCAGTGGGAAAATGCCTATGACTCAGAGGGCAACATGTCTGTCCAAGTATGTGTAAGAGGCCCACCAAGCCCACTCACCACTGCAACCCCAGTAGAAACTACATGGCTTGGTTCCAACTCCACTGCACTGTCATCTCAAAGACAATATGCATCAGTACTAGGACCATTTGAAGGCTTTTACTTGTTAAGAACTGTGTTATAGCTAGGAAAGTTGTTTCCTCCTTCAAATGTGTAAGTATCGAGACCCAGTCCTAGCCCAGGTCCGGTGAGTGTGCGGAGAGTTTCCTGCTACCCTGCGCCGGCGGGACCAGTCCCAGCCCAGGCACAGCATGGGCCGGACCCTCTCCCAGCCCCTCGGGCGGCCCCCACCACTCTGCAGTGCCTCCCCCACCCCGCCCGCC
>NW_004524585.1:2778825-2780740 GCF_000260255.1 Octodon degus | reverse complement strand
AATAGGATCACAAGTCCGCATCTTGTACAGCAATTAACCACTAAGAAGAATATATGCAGTGTATTATTTGTTGAAACTGTCCTTCCGATTTGATTTTAAACTGTCTCATTGCTATCTCTTTGTCAATAAAACTTTGAAAAAAAGAAAAAAAAATGTGTAAGTATCAACACAAAACTTTTTGAAGGAAGGAAAAGTTGGTTTATCTCACAGTTAATGGAGGCTTCCATACTTGGCTGGCTCCAAGGCAGAGTGGCACAAAGTAGAAGGCAGCAGTTCATGGTACCAGAAAACAGCAAAGAGCAAGGGGAGGGGCAGCAGCTCCCAGCTAGCTAGCCTCTTTCCCCTCTTTACATTGTAACACAGATCTCCTGCCCCAGGTCAAGTGCAGCACTCATACCCATAATTCCAGCATTGGATAAGAATTAATCACAAACCCTAAAAGATGCCCCATAACTATATGAGGCTTTGGGGAGAACAAATACACAGAAACTACAACAATGTTCAAACTTTATTTACATTAAGAAATGATTCCTATTTGTACTCAAAGTATAATTACAAGCCATAGGAAACTACCCATGTTCATATATCTTTTCCTTTTAGTGGTCTAAGATGAAAAAGATCTAGGAAAGTTTTCAGATGACACTGCTAAGTACATTGAGGCTTTTGAAGGACTTACTCATACCTGCAAACTAAATTAGAGAGATGTAACATTACTTAAATCAAATATTAACTTCTAATGAGAGATAAACAGCATTACAAGATTCTCTTAGACTTGTGGATTAATAGCATTTTCATTTTAGATAGTCAGAAGACAGATAGTCAGGGGAACAACCAGTTCCCATTGGAGCCCCAGCAATCCCACTCAAGACCCTTACTTGGCTAACAGCTAGACAAGAGATTAGGGTAGGAGAGAATTTCAAGTATGTATTCTTGAACTAAACAGATATAACAAGTTAGCAAAAATAATATTTTCACATAAATAAAATAAAACTCCAATGACTGACACCAAAAATAGAGATATAGGCATTGGTCAGAAAAATAATAAAAATTATCATCTTAAATAAATTTGGCAAGACATAAGAAAACACTGATAAAACAAATGAGATCAAGAAAACAGTATTAAAATAAAAAATTTAATTTTGAAAAAGAAATCATAAAAAAGAAACAAGTACTAACTGTGAAAAAGACAAAAAGGTAAGCCTCTTCTACATCTTTACAAAAGAGATCTGCTGTTTTTCCACCAAGTCCAGACTCAAACACAAGATCTATTACTTTTCTCTCATTGCTGAGACAAAATACCTGACACCCAAAATTAAGGAAGGAAAGGTTCATTCAGCTCACAGTTTGTGGAGGTTCCAGTCCATATTAGGCTGGCTCCAAGGCAGAGTGGCACATGGAAGAGAGCAGCAGTCCTTAGTGGTGGAAAACAGCAAGACAGCAGGAGTAGAGAGGAAGGAGCAGTGGCAGACAGCAGGTCTCTTTCCCTCCCTTATATGGCATTCAGTCTATCCACCCCAAGGTGAGTATGGCACTCACATCCTTCATCCCAGCATTGGTTCATGAATTAATCACAAACTCTAGAAACCCTTACCAATTGACTGTATGAGGTTTGGGGAACATCTAGACACAAACCATAACAGGCAATGACAGCAAAAGACTGCACAATCAAAGCCACTACCCTACAAATTAGACCTTATTCCAGATCCTTCCCAGCAAGCTGACTACTTCCTGGAGCTCCCAGTTTCTAGCCCTTCTTGGGCTACTGTTTCAATACTCTGCCTAATCACATTCTCCCTTTGTCTTTTTCAGGCCCTGTCTAGCTTCATCCAAACACAGCTGTCTTGCCTCACTTTTTTTTTTATTTTTTAGAGAGAGAGAGAGAGAGAGAGAGAGAGAGAGAGAGAGAGAGAGAGAG
>NW_004524585.1:2745965-2778725 GCF_000260255.1 Octodon degus | reverse complement strand
CATGTGGTGCTGGGGGATTGAACCGCGGTCCCTGATGCTTTGCTAAGCTTGTTCTAAGTAGGTGCTTTAGACCACTGAGCCATCTCTCCAGCCCCTTGCCTCACTTTTTATCCGACTATCATCCTGTTTCTCACCAGTCACCTTCTACTGGCCCGCATCACTTCACCCTCAATCAGCAGGAAGCAACTCAATAAAGATGCAGGCTTCCATACCCAGAAATTTACTATGTTTGTTCTCTATTATTTCTATTATCCAAGGAAATTGCAGCTCTTACCCATGTTTATCCCCAGTATCCTAGTCCCTGAGCTCCAAAACAGTCACAGTCTCTACACTGTGTAGCACCCCCACCTGAGCCCAGCAACAATGCATACGACACAACACACCAGCCCCACATTCTAGGTCACAGTGTTCATTGTTACAGTCATACATTCAGTCATTCTTGCTCCCCCAGTCTTGGACCAACCTCTTCACCTCATGTCACCTTAGTCTACTGCACTAACCCCCTGCCCTATCCACAAAAGACCTAGCTTAATAAAGTGAACCCCAACTCCCTTTAGGTGTTATACCAAGAGGTCCCACCCAGCACCTCCAAACAGAGGCGACTGTGTTCTTTACTGGGTCATCATCATCTACCTAACAGAGAGACATACTCAGATTTAATATGAGACTTACAAAAGAGAAAGTGGAGGGAGACATAAAGTTTAAACAATTATTTGTTGAAATCTGTCCTACTTTTAAGAGATAGATATCTAAATGCACAAAGCTCTAAAGATGGTAAACAAGTTCAAACCAATGAATACGCTAAGACACATCATAATCACACTTTCAAACACCAAAGACAAAAATATAATGCTTTTGATTAGCTTTTTTTAATAAGTACATGTTTGCAGTAATACTTATATTCCTTGGGGGGGAGTTAGTACATGTATAAAACACATCTTAATTATTTCTTTCATAACTTTCTCCTCCCTTCTCTTCTCCTCTTTGCATCTCTTGATTCCATTCCTATTTGAGGAAGATATATCTCCTTCTACTTTCTCTTTTGGAAGTCTCTTATTTAATCTGATTATGTCTCTTTGCAAATGTACCTTTCTTCAGGATAGATAGCATGTTGAAACACACATACACATACAAGAGAACAAAACTAAGCCTAAAGTAAACAGAAGAAAGAAAATAAAGATCAGACTGCAAGCAGAAAAAATATAACCCAGAAAAACAAAAAAAGATCAAGATAACTAAGAGTTGTTTTTTAATGTAAAGAATAAACCAGAATTTCATAACAAAATAGAAGAATATTGACAGTCAATTCATTATGTATTGTTATATTTAAAGCAGTTACTCAGAGTATAAGATATATGTATAAAAACATTGTATTCTATAAATAATATTAGTACAAACTTATCATTTCAATGAAGAAAAACTACTCTATCTTGTACTTTTATTTTTTCTTCCTTTCCATCTTCCCCAACTTAGTTCCTCCTTCATTTTGAATAATTTCTACCCATTTCACAATATCTATTGTATATTTTGGCTCCTATTTACTCTTTTGGTTTCTCATACCAATGGAAATTGTGAGTCTGATTTATTATACATGTGAGTCTGATTTATTTCACTTTTGAGTATGGTCTCCAGTTGCAGCAATTTATCAATAAATATCTCAAATTTATCCTCCTCTATGGCTGTGTGTTATTCCCTTGTATAAAAGACCACATCTTTTTTATCTATTCCTCAGTTTATGGGCATTTGGGCTATTTGCCAAATTTAGTAATTAAAAATTGTGCTGTTATAAGCATGGGTGAACATATATCACTGTGGTATGATGTTTTTAATTGCTCTGAGGAAATACCCAGAAGGGGAATATCTAGGTTGAATGTGACTTCTCTAATCTTAGATTTTTAAGAAATCTCCACACTGATTTCCACAATAGTTGTACCAATCTACACTCCCAACAGCTAAGGGTTTCTATTTCCCCAAATCCCCACCAGAATTTGTAATTAGTTGATTTTTTAATGATAAATATACTTTCTGGGAGGAGATGGAATCTCTGTGTTGTTTTAATTTGCATATCCGGAATGACCAATGATGTTGAACTTTTTAATATATTTATCTGCCATTTGTATTTCTTCATCTGAGAAATGTATATTCATTTCAGATGCCCATTTCTTATTGGATCTTTGAATTTGGTAGTCTCATTTTTTTCAATTCTTTATATGTTCTAGATAGAAGTCCTTTGTCTGAGGGACAACTGGATAAAATCTTTTCCCACTCTGTGGTTTGTCATTTCACTCTGCTGGTGCTTTATACTGTGCAAAAGCTTATTAATAAGATGAGATCAACTTGTTGAGTCTTTGTAGCATTTATCATGTAATCTGGGTCTTGTTCATGATGTCTCTACCTATATATATGGCTTCAAGATTTCTACCCATTCTCTTTTACCTCAAAGGACTATCTCAACCTCCAATGTTCATTACACAATTATTTACAAAAGAATAGAATCAACCTCAGTGACCATCATCAGTGAGTAAATGGATAAAGCAAATATATGTCCAGAAATAATAAACAACTCTTCATTATTTGTGGCAATAGAAAGAAGACATTTGTGGCAATAAGAATATTCCTAGTGAATACTGAGCTAAGTAAAATAAGCCAATATAGAAAGAGAAATGCTATATCATTTTATATTCATAAATATATGTAATATAAACATCATATATTAATATAATATTATAAGATATATATAGATAGATAGAGATATAGATATAAAATAGATATAGATATAGATATAGATATAGATATAGATATAGATATAGATATAGATATAGATATAGATATAGATAGATATATTACAATCTAGAAAGCTCAAACACAGAAAAGCAGAAAGTGGATTAATGGATGCCATGGACTGGAGTTGGTGGTGCAGAAAGAGCTGGAAAACAAGAAAATATTGACCAAATAGCATACACTCTCAATTATCAGATGGGTAAATTCTGAGCATCTAATATGTAGCACAATGACTATCAAAATTATTATGTTTGTTTATTTGAAATTTGCTAATAAAGCAGATCTTAAGTGCTCTGTTTACCCCTTGCTGCATCCACAAATACTGTGGGCATGAGAGCTGTGTTAACCAACTTGATTGTGAAAACCACTGCAGAATGTGTGTATACTTGAAATCACTGTGTTCACTATATGCTTTAATATATGCACTGCCTATTTGTCAACCTCAATAAAACCACGGGATGAGGAGACAAGAGGAGGATAGAAATATACGAGTCTTGTAAACAGAAAGCTTCAAAAGAAGAAAGATAAAAAAGTATTTTTCTATAATTTTATTGAGAAATAGCAATGAGACAGCTTCAAAACCAATTAGTAGGAGAGTTTCAATAATTAAAACATTGCATGTTGTTGGCTTCTTAGTGGTGTTTCATAGTACAAGATGCAGGCATGATGTGCTGTCCACAACCACTATTAGTACAAATCTTTCCATTCATTGAACTAAGAAAAAGTAGCTATATATCTATCCTAAATATTTTGAATATACAGATACAAAATGGTCCTTCATTTGGATCCCATTTTTGCTTAGTCTTTTCACAGATGGGTATTCCATTGCCATTTAAATATTATAGGTGTATGAATTCAGCAAAACAATCCAATATAGTCCAGTAGTCCATAATAGTAGTCGGTTATCCATAGGACTGGCAGTGTCAGAAGTTGTTGACTTGAGTCTTGTACAGCTCAGCATATTAGTATGGCTTTGCTTTTTACACTTTGTTTTTATACTTTTCTGCTGGATGGTTAAGACCAAGATAAAGCAAGACCTCTATAATAAGAAATGCAACTTTTGTATCTGACAAGGTCAGTCAAGTCCCCTCAGGACTTATCCTAAAACCCTGTACTGCAGTTTGTAGATCCTTCATCAGTGTCAGCCATGTGGATGAGTCATGGCCATTGCTTGACCAGTTTGCTCTCTGTGAAAGCCTGAGAGAATGTTTTCTCTCCATGTGACTCTCCTTAGACACACTCTACCACATCAGTCACTTTCCTCTGTGGTCCCATAATCTCCTTGATCAGAAAATTTGGGACACAACTAAGTTACGTGGTATTACAGTACAGGTTCTCTTATGTCCTAAGTCCTCACTGACCTTGAAAGGCTAGGGCCGAAACATTGGCTGTCCTTGCAGCCCTTCTTTTTCTCTAATTTTTGGTCTGTAAGCTTAGGTTATTAACCCTCCAGAAGAAAAGCTTAATGATATTATTACCCTACAATGTAAGCAGTTGAGCTTAACCTCACTACCTATCTGAATATCAAACATCTTAGACATAACATGGAATAGGTATTTTCCATCAAAAAAAAAGTTTAAAAAAAAAAACTCCAAAAGGCTGTACCTATTGTTTGTCACATATAAAAGAGTCTTCCTAAATATTTAGAGAATATAGTAAATCTTATTTGGTAAAAAAGGACCATATTTTTACATGCTTAATATGTGAAATTCCACTCCATTTAAACAGAATTAGTGAATTATAAAAGGAGTTTTCTAAAATAATAAAGTCCTGGAAATGCTCACTAATTTTAATATGTATCTTGGAACTCTGAAGCACTCATATCAAAAGTCTTGAGAACCAAAAATGCTAGATACAATCTGAAATTTGCTTATAAAACATATAGGAAGAAAAGGAGGGCCCAGGGAGATAGTGCAGTAGAATAAGTGCTTGCCTGGCAAGTGCAGTGTCCTTAGTTCAATCCCCAGTACCGAAAGAAAAAAAAAAAAAAGCATGTCCTCAACTTTTTTTTCTTCAAAATTATGTGTAATTTTTTTCTAAATTCTATATAATTCAAAAACCTGGTTGAGAATGTGGGTGTGTTTTAGGGAAAGAGGTGGCTTTCAAATATTTCTGCAATCTTCACCTTTTGGTTAACAGTATTCATAATGCTGGAGTCAAAGCCACATTATACTTGAATACATGCTGAGTAACTTTTCCTGGTTTCCTATTTTTACTTTGTACATCCAAGACAATCAATTAAAAATACAATAAAAATCCTGATGTGAGGGCAAGAAGTAACTTTTCATAACAACATCTAGACCACATATGAATTGTTCCCTGAAATTCAAGTCCTAAGTGACTATTTTTGGTTTTGACTTATATTCCCACAAGGTTCTATGGTTATAATGAGTTGCCTAGTCTTGGTGTCAGCCCCCTCTGCTCTGTGGCATGTGATTACCTCTTTGTTTGTTTGTTGTTGTTTTCCTTCCAGCCTATGATTTGCTATAGCTTGTTCTTATAAACCATTCTGTTGTTATCTGACACAGTTAACCTTTTTCTATGTATTTTCCCTCCACAATTTCACCTTTCACTAGTCAGAGAAAATGTCACCTGAAATATGTGGTTCTGTTTTCTCTTCTGATATGAAATAGATTATTTGCAGTTAGACAAACTAAATAGGTCCAGAAAATAACAACTCCTTAAAAAATACGAAATTATTCTATAAGCTACTGTAAGCTTTCTAAATCAGTAAATAAGACCATTTAATTTCTAAATGTAGAGAAACTACTCCCTTTGAACACAGTGATAAGGAACAGGTTGTTCCTGATTTAAGAGGTTACATAACTAATAATTCTTACAAATACTAAGTGAGTTGAATTTTAATATTAAGGCAATTTTAAAAAATAACCAACATCACAATAGGATTGAACATAAATTGATATGCTGCTATGCTTTGGAAGTCTCTCTTTTTTTAATTAATTTTATTGAGAAACAGATAGCAAAGAGACATTTTCAAAACAGGTTAATAGGACAGTTACAATAATTAATACTTGCATATTGTTGTCTTCATAGTAGTTATTCATAATACAAGATGCAGACATGCTATCCTGTTTACGGTGGTTGTAAATAGGATATCAAGTCCGCATCTTGTACAGCAATTAACCACTAAGAAGAATATATGCAATGTGTTAATTATTGAAACTGTCCTACCAATTTGATTTGAAACTGTCTTATTGCTATGTGTTTATCAATAAAATTATGGCAAAAGGAAAAAATATATATATATACTATTAAATTTTTAAAATTTTACAAAAAATTGAAGTACAGCAATAGATAATTCAATCATGTAAAGCAATAAATAAATAAATAAATTACATATAAAGCCAAAAAAAGAAAGAAAGAAAGTTTCTTCTCATTGAATTAAGAGAAAGTAGCTGTATATCTATCCTAACTATTTTGTATATACAGATATAAAATGGTCCTTCATTTGGATCCACTTTTTGTTTAGTTTTGTCAGAGAAGGGTATTCCATTGCCATTTAAATATTGTACCTACATATATTCAGCAAAATAATCCATAATAGTAGTGGATTATCTATAGGACTGAAAATGTCAGAAGTTGTTGACTTGAGCCTTTTACAGCTCAGCATATTAATATGGCTTTACTTTTTATACCTTGTTTTTATACTTTTCTGCTGGATGGTTGAGACCAAGATAAAGCAAGACCTATATAACAAGAAATGCAACTTTTGTATCTGACAAGTTCAGCCAAATGCCCTCAGGATTTATCCTAAAACCCTGTACCACAGTTTGTAGATCCTTTGTGAGTGTTAGCCATGTGGATGAGTCATGGCCATTGCTTGACCAGTTTGCTGTCTGTGAAAGCCTGAGAGAATGCTTTCTCTCCATGTGACTCTCCTTAGGCACACTCAACATCATCGATCACTTTCCTCTGTGGTCCTATAATCTCCTTGATCAGAAAATTTGGGACACCATTGAGTTACAGGATGTTACAGTATAGATTCTTTTATTTCCTAAGTCCTCACTGACCTTGAATGGCTAGTGCCAAAATGTTGGCTATTCTTGTAGCCCTTCTTTTTCTCTAATTTTTTGTCTGCAAACTTGGGTCACAAATGAGAACAAGAAACAAGAAAAAAATGTCATATATTGTCTTGCTACAACACTTTATATGGTTAGATTTCTAATTTCTGTGTAAAAATATGTAATTTATCCCTATTTTTATTTTTTTTATTTTTTCTTCACATTCTATAGGGATCTAAAGTTTAACATATCAATACTTGATGGAAAATAACTGTTCCACGTTATGTCTAAGATATTTGATATTCAGACAGATAGAGAGTTTAAGTTCAACTGCCTGTTACAGAGTAACAATATCATTAAGCTTCTCTCTGGAGGGTTAACAACTTAACTGTGTGGAAGTTTCTGAACTACCCAGCATTCTTTCAGCAATTTTTGGGAACATTTATGTTTTTTGCCCTAAAATACACAATATATTTTTTAGGGTTTTCTTCTTTTTGAGATTTTACCACATAGGAGTTGATCAAAAATTTAGACTTTATCACCTTCTACACAGATTATATTATAATAGCTTTCCAATCAATCCATGAGATCTCAACCTTTTACTTTGAAATTATTGTCTTTAAAATAGCATTTTTCTCTATTACTTCCTGGTACAAAATGGCTTCTAATTTATATTATGTCAGGTCTTATCATTTTTCCTAGACTCTAATAGCTTCTAAAGTTAATTTTCTACTCTCCAACCTGATTTTCCAATTATCTTCATATGATAGCTTAATTTATGGCCCAATTTAATAGTTACTTATTTTTCTATTATTTACTTAGTTTCATTATAAGCTGTGTAGACTCCAAAACCAGATATCTTTACATACATTATTCTCAAAAACAAGAACACAGCATATAGGCCAGGGAGATAGCTCATCAGCCTAAGCACCTGCCTCACAAGCACAAGGTCCCGAGTTTGATTGCCTGTACCAAAAAAAAGGGCACAGCGTATGTTTTTTATATAACACAAAATATAATAACAAAATATACTACAAGTATAAAAAACACTTTGCTTCACTGACAAGATGTCAGCCACTGATGTGGGTTTTGCAGGCCCATTAGATTATTGAAACATAAGTGTTTAACACAACACTAAAATAGTAAGGGCTCACTGGGTGTTTATTTTTATGGCTGTTATCTATTCCTCCCAACAAACTTGCAAGGGAATATCAAGGAGGAACGTGGAGCTTTGGAGGGCCATGCGTTCCCCCAGGTGACCTGGATGAGGAGTACTGTGAAATCAAGCTTCCAGTAGAAGTGACATAAATACAACAATGTGGTTAAATAGAAAGAGACTTTATTACTTCAACAAGAGTACCAAAGTACAGTGATTCAAGAAATGTATAACTCAGTAATTCAATAATGTGAAGAAAGTGATAGGATTCTTGCCACCTTGCCTGTTAGACTTTTTAGTGGATTGAGAGTCAAGCTTGCACACTTCATAAACTAAATACATCCACCGCAGCAATTCCAACCCAAAAATCGAGACACAAGTGTATTCCAAAGAAGGGACATGTCTCAGAAGTAAACTAGTCTTTCCCATCAGGATCCCCTCCCATTTCATTGACCAATGTCTAAAATAATCCCGATTAAGGAAAATGGAATCAATCTTGATTGGTTTATACCCCAGGCACTCACCACTCTAGGATTGGGATTAAGGAACTCCCTTTGAAATGTGTGGAAAAAGAAAAGGGTAAGAATAAAATGACAGTCCATTTTTGAAGGAGGTAAAGAAAGTGTAGAAGGATATTGGGGAAAATATCAGCAGGACTTGCTTGTCATTATGTTGGCACAAAGTTGCAAATGGTAGAGTAAAATTAAATGACTAATTGAGCATGTAACTATCTATGATTATTACACATTTAAAAATAGAGAGGAGATGGAGGGAGGAAGGAAAAGCCTAACTGAAGGTCAGTCTAAGGCATGTTCACACTGTGGCCACCACTCCCACAGGCTATGAAGCTAGTTGTTGAAAATCATAACAATCTGTAGGAGGGTCTGTGTACACCAGAAAGGTTTCCAGGGATAAAAGTGATTTGAATCCCAGGAGGGAGCTGATGATCACCGTGTTTAGGAGTGCAGACCATCATGAACTAATGAGGCAGCCAGGTCTGTGAGCTAGCCAAGGAGCAGAGGCATCAGAAATCATTCACCAGGAAGCCTGACTAACAAAGCAATTATTTCCTCACAGCACAGCTATAGAAGGGGTGAAAATTTAACTAGTTTCTTTCTTAAAATGCAAGTTGTTCTCTGTACCTCGAAAGACCATTTTCTTGAGGAACAATGGCAAGAAAAGGAAATGGATGTTAACTAATCATGTCTAATATTCTTGCCATATCTAAAAATCCAAGAGATGACATAGCCAAAATATTCATTAAAGCAGCAATTCTAGGTAAGATTATATAAATTTTAAGTAGGTTTCACATGTGGGCAGGCTTGTGATCGAGGAGATACCTGAGGATGGTCACAGATACAACAAATAACATATGCTTTTCCCATGCAATGAGGACCCCACATGCACTGGACTTTGGAAATATTATTCTGTGTCATAAAAACATAATTTGGCTTTCATCATAAAAGTATAAATATGGCTGGAATGTAGTGTTCTTCTCCTGTGGAGCAAATGTACAAATCAAAAGGTCATGATACTATCCAAAGACATTCCACCTAACAGAGTTCCAGAAGGGGAAACAAGTCCCAGCCCTGCCACTTACTGACTATACCACATTGCTTACTTCATAACTCTGTTACAGGCCTCTCATTTGTTAAATTTGAGCACCAATATTGACTCTTATAAGAGGATTATACAAGACTTACAGCACTTGCCTGCTGTACATGGTGTTCAAGGTTAGGCAGTTTAGGGTTTTTTATTTGTTTTAGTTTAAAAAGAATTTAAAAAAATAAAAATATCTTTAGAAGGTTACAAAACTGTAAAACCAGATGACAGGAAATCAACAATACATATTATGTTGAATATTGTTACCTTCGAAGTAGTTGTTCAAATTACAAGATATAGGCATGAAAAATTGATTAAAAAATTTACTGTTCAATGAACCAATCTAAATTAGTGGTACAATTATCTTAGCTATCACATATATACCCTCCCTTCTTTCTTTTCTCCTTTCCCTTATCCCAGTTGTTCTTTCCTTTTGAGTAGTTTCTTTCCCTTTCACAATATCAATTGTAGCTTTTGGATTTTATTCACTTACTCAGCTATAAATAAAGATAAACTTGAGATTTTAATAGGAAAATGGATGCAACTTGAGACCATACTCATAAGTGAAATAAATCAGACCTGCATATGTAAGCATCCTATCGTCTCCCTAGTGTAAGAAACTGAAAGAGGTATTATTGTTCTATAACTAATTTTTAATATCATGGAGCTCCAGAACTCAAAGCTTTACTTATGAGAATGTTTTGCTTCATCTCTTCAACAAGAAAAGAAAAAGAAATATCAGCAACTTTTCCCCAGTCCCTGACTTCTAGGTCAGTCACATGGCTAGTTCTCAAAATCCTTTCAATAACCCCCTTGACAGGGTTCTTGACAAAGACATGCAGGGAAAAAATGGGTCTAAGTCCCCTCATTATGAGATCCGTCTGAGAACAAGGAGTAGCACAGAGTTCTAGACAGTGCTCAGGGGAAGCAGAGGTGATTGGGGACATTTGATGTCTTTATGCTCTCTTGCAGCTGCAAACGTCTTCCCATCCAATTGGCAGCAGAACACCTCAGGCAATTTTCATCTTCAGAGAGCAATCTCTGCTTGTCTTCTTGCTGAATATTTTTTAGAGCTACAAAACCTAATGCATTTATTAAGGAGCATCTCCTCTACAGGACTTTTCATCACTTCTAGCGCTTTATTAAAGAAGTACGCTGTGCAGTCCTTTCAGTTACTTGCCAAGCCTTTTATCTGATCTGAGGAGGGAACCTTGTGTACTGAGCTTCCGTTGGCTCAGATGAAAAACACAGATGATATCAGGGAAACACAGTGATTGTGCATAAAGCAGCAATCTTCCTGATGAAATCTGAATTCAGAGACTATGTCACTTAGTGACAAACCAGTACATTCACACAAGCACCTTCCTGGTATAATGGAGATAGTTTAGGACATTTCTACATTGAATTTTCAAAAATAAATCTGGAAATCACACAAATTCAAAATTTAATATTCAAATCATATGGAAATAATATCCTAAGATTACTGTAAGCAATGTTATTAGGGTTTCTGGCATCTTGGCATCATCTAGCGATGCAGCTCTATCTATCTAGTAAATTGAGAAAAAAAATCTTCAATTAACATTAACTGTAAGTTTTAACTCATGTTACTCTTGTCTTTATCTTATCACCTAGTGTCCCATTAAATCATTTAGTAAAATCTGCATGTCAAGCCTTAAAAACACACAGTGAATTTTTAATCATGCCATGAAGTGCTCATACCCTGTATTTATACCCAGGTGTTTGCATATTCTTATTACTGAACAATCCCAGAGTTGGAGGGAAACAATTATATCACATGTATTTAAGCTTTTTATTATGCAAGAAATGAATATGTGCAAACTCATTTATCAGTTATATTTCCTACTATTATTTAAAAGATACCTGACTTTTTTCCAATATGAATTTTCCTACTTTTGCTACATTCTTCTGGGAGTCACACAGTAAGGTTTTTTTTTAGATGAAACATGCATAAAGAAAATTACACAGAGACTGGGCGTGGTGGCATGCCCCTGTAAGCCCAGCTCTTGGGAGGCTGTAAACAGGTGGATCACTATGAATCTGATCTAGTAGTGAGACCCTGAACACCCTGTAGATCCTTCCCTAAAATATAAAAAAAAGAATGAATGAAAGAATGAAAGAGAGAGAAAGAGAAAGAAAGAAAGAAACAAACAAAGAAAGAAAGAAACAAAGAAAGAAAGAAAAAAGAAAGAAAGAAAGAAAGAAAGAAAGAAAGAAAGAAAGAAAGAAAATAAATAAATTACACAAAGTACATTTAATGGACTTTCAAAAACTGACCCTCTCTACTAAATAACCAGAACATAGTTCAACAAGATAGAACAAAACCAACATTCCTGGCTCTCCCCCCATGTCCATACTCTGTCATCCTTCTTTGCAAGAGTAATTGAGTATCATCAATTGTCTTAGTTACTTTTCTCATTGCTGGGACAAATTACCTGACAAAGTTAAAGTAGGAAAGGTTATTTAGCTCCCATTTGATAGAGGGTTTAGCCTACAATCATCTGGCTCCAAGACAAGGTAGCATGGCAGAGGGGAATCACAGAGGAGAAACAGTTCATGGAGAGCAGATGACAGTAAAACAACCAAGGGTTGGCCACAGATCTTTCTACCCATTATATCTTTCCCAGGCTACTTAGGGCAGGCAGCACTCACACCCTCAATGCTAGTGCCCTTGACCCTAGCATTGCAACATGAAGCAATGCCAGCATGATACATTCTAGATCCAGCCACCTCTAAAAAGTCCCACTAGGACTGCATGAAGATTTGAAGGGTCATTTAGGCCCAGGCCATAAAAAAACCCAATACTGTGAACTAATTTTTCCTATTTCTGTATCTCATAAAAGAACCATGCAATATACACTCTTGTGCCTACCTTCTTTCCCTGGACATTGTACTTCAGAGAAAAAAAATCTTACAATGTATTCTGAGATTCATTAAAGTATGTTTCAATAGTTGTTCATTCTCAGTGCTGCAGAATTTTTCATTGCCTAATATGTCAAAAACTACTTATTTCACTGTTTATGAGAAGTTGGATAGTATTTTGTTTAAATAATGCTGTTAACAACATAGCAATGCATGTATATTGCTGAACACCTACATATTCCTCTTGGGCAGAGAAAGGATGAGTTGCTGGGTCTTTGGATATTGGTGTTCTGTTGTAGCAGTGTGCACCCAGGAGTTCTCCAACAGAATTATATTTTACAACATGTTCAAGCTCTATTTTTCTACATCCTACCTGGTATATTTTGTCCTTTTTCTAATTCTATATCATTGCAGGTTTAGCCTGCACTTTCCTAATAACAAATTTGTGCACCCTTCATATATTCATTTGCTATGTAGAGATTCTATTTTGTAAAAAATGCTAAAGACGTCTGACTATCTATAGAGTTTGATGATTTTTCTTACTGAGTTCTAATAGTATTTTATGTATTGTACATAAGAATCTTCCATAAGATATATATATATATATATATGTATATACTTGTAATATATATGTATGTATATATATATATATATATATATATATATATATATATATTACAAATAACTATTCCTACTGTGTAACTTTTATTTTTTACTTAGTGACATCCTTTGCCAAACAGAAATTTTACATTTTAATGTAGCCCAATATGTCCTTTTATTTACAGGCTTATATGTCCTGATTAAGAAAGTTTTGCTAGCAAAATGATCAAGGTGCTCCTTTACATCTCCTTTCATACTGCATATTCTTATTTTTCACATTTAGATCCACAATTTATGTAGAATGGATTTTTATTCTACATAAATTGAATAAAAATTTAGAAAATCCATTTGGGATATTTAATGGGCACAGTACCATTATTTTCTCCACCACATATAAGGGCTCTATGTGTTATAAATCACATCTATATACTAGAGGGTCTATTTCTAGACTTTCTTTTATGTTCCATTGGTCTGGGTATTCTTTACAACATTGCAACATCCTAATTATTATATATTTGCATCTGTTAGTAGTATGACTTCTATGCTGGCTACATTCCTCTGTTTAAAATTACTTCAACTATTCTTTAGTATCTGTTTTTGTTTTTGTTTTTGTTTTTGTTTTTGTTTTTCTTTGTGGAACTGGGGGTTGAACTCAGGCCTTTGCACTTGCCAGGGAAGCGCTTGTTCTACTGAGCTATCTCCCCTGCCCTCATTTCAACTATTCTTACACTTTAACTTTTCATAACATTATAGATGTAGCTTCTCAGTTTTCACAGAAGAAAATTTAGCAGATATTTTCATTATGGTAGCATTAAATCTGTCTACAATTTAATCTATGAAGAATTGATATATTTATAGTATTGAATCTTTCAGTATACAAATACATTTTTCCTATTTGCTTAAGTCTTTCTCTTATGAAAATTTTAACTTATTAATTTTATTTCTAATTTATTTTTGTTTATGCTATTATAAATGTAATTTTTCAAGTCCTTGAGCTCATTACTGTTTTCTGTTTGTTCATGAGGGCAGAACTAACATTCTGCATGTTACTAACACTCAAAATTTTACATTCTAATGGATTAATGAATGTTATATCTCCTTTTCCTCACAAATGAGTTTTTATTAGTAACCCTAATCTTTTTCCAGCATTGTGTAACTGGGAAGAGAACAACTTGTTTGCTTATATTGCCAACTACCCAAAGCTACATTTGGACTTGAAAGAGTAGCTATGTCTCCAAAAGGTGTGGATTTCAAACTGGGTGTAGCAAGTGCTGGAAGCATATGTGACACTGCTAATTGTTTCAGAGTCTTCAATATTCTGTATGACTTAGACACTGATCTTACTAGACTTTTTTTCCATCTCTAAGCTACTCTCCTCACCAGGATTCTTTTTTTTTGGCCTCATAGCAGCTCATCACAGTTTTTGGTGAGATGATCTTTCCTTTTGTTCTTTGTTCTTTTTGTTTTTGTTTTATTTTTTGTATTTAGTACAGGGTCTAAAGTTCTCCCTACAAGGTCTTCCTACACAGATCATATCCTAGTTATCCTCCTGTTTTCAGTCTCCCAAGCTCTAGGATTACAGGTGCATGCTACCATGCCCAGTCTCATTTCCCTTCTCAGGGTGCCCTAGGGGCAGGGCCGGCACAGCACTCTGGGGATTTCCTACACCTGCCTAAGCAGGAGCTTTAGTGTGCTGAGCTATCTGGCTGGCCCTGTCCTTTATCTGTTGATCTTATTTTGCTTGTGTGTTTTTAAAGTACCTCATCTAAATTCTATCTATCTATCTATTTATCTATCTATCTGTCTATCTATCTATCTATCTATCTATCTAGTATAGGATCTCACAATGCAGCTTAGACTCATAGTGACCCTTTCTCAGCCTCCCCAGAGCTGGGATTACAGGCCTGTGCCACCTGGGATCAAACCTGGGTCCTTGCGCTTGCCAGGAGGGCAGTTAGACTGCCAAGCTATAACCCCAGTCCTGCTCATCTTACTTTGTACCTAATATCTCCCCAAATATCTCATTTACCAGATTTCTAGAACTAATTTTCTGCATGATTTTCAAATTCTGTTTGCTTGAGTGCTCCCCCTCCCTTAAGGGCCAGCCAAATTCTCAACATAAACTCTCCACTATTCTTATTTCCTTTTCTTTTCTTTTCTTTTCTTTTCTTTTCTTTTCTTTTCTTTTCTTTTTTTTGTGTGTGGTACCAAGGATTGAACTCAGAACCCTGAGCTAGCCAGGCAAGTGCTTATTCTACTAAGCTATCTCCCCAGCCCCACTATTCTTGTTTTCTAACTGGTGATACTTTTGTAATGTTCAAAAGTATCACAGTGTCACCTCTGACTTCATTCTACACTCATCTTCCCCTCCCCACCTCAAAGACCAATGACACAATTTGAACCTATTTGGCATGTGCACACACACATACACACACACACACACACACACACACACACACACACACACACACACAGCTAGAGCCCTCCTGAAGTAAAGGAAATAAAAACTATCCGTCCCTGCCACCATCAGTGAGTTAATCACACTCAAAGAACTTTTCATTTTCAATTCTACCCTTATCCCTCACCCAACTCTCCATTGCTCTGTAAGAATGATTGGATCATAGGGCATTTGGGCACAACCTGAAAGCTCCTTAGGTCTTAAAGTCTGTAAAATACCACTGAAGAACACTGGAGAGTCTCACTAAACTCCTGACGTTGTTCCAACTCCAAGACTTACTCCTTCTAGTACTTTTCAATGTGGTTATCTAAAACTTACTTTCTCTTCTTGTTTTTATATGATCCTCTCTGCAAGATTACCACATTTTCCACAAAATGAGACACCCCCCATCAGTCATTCTAACATTTGCTCAATGGACTTGCCCACATCTGAGCTTCCTCCCCAGAGAACCATGCAAACTCTCAAACTCATCAACTGTGACTTCAGCATCCTTACAGAAGTCTTCACATTTCTTACAGGTTGGAGAAGCTTTGGGGGCTGGAGGAAAACTATTTTTCAGCCTGCAATGCTTTAAACAAGTTTGTACTGTGAGCTTATAAATTTATGAAATGTTCATGATTGGGTTCACTCAAGGCCTGCCAAAGCATAGATAGTATCTCTAAGAAAACATTTATCAAAGCACTTCTCATCCAGGAAAAGAGAACTAATCTTTGGTTACATTTTTTCTTGACATGGAAGAGATGGAGAAACATTTGCAAACAGAAGCTGTGTATTCAATCTGCTTTTGTTTATCCAATGATATTCCCCATAAAATGGGTATCATTATATACTTAATATGGCTGCTCCTAGGAATGATGGGAGGTGCAGTTAACTAGCATTTTCTAAAAGCTTTCAAAGACAGAGCTCTTTTATGATTCCCACATCCCTTTTTTATTCTCTCAAGTGGTCTAGTTTGTGTTTCTGTGCTGAAAAATGAAAGGACATCACAAAAGTGCATAAAAGATATTATGAATGCTTCAAACCTTGGAAGAGCTTAGTCATTAGATTTTCAATATTCTTTCTGTTACAAATTTTGGAAGCGTATTTAAGGCAGAATGACTTTTGAGTTATGGAACCACTTCTTTGAATTATACCTCAGGCTGGCACAAAAGTCAAATGGCTTCTGTCATGAAGATTTTTTTTTAAATTCTAGTACAGAAATTGTTTGTCAATAGGTTCATTTAATGGCTAATTTAAATATGCCTATCAGCAGAGGGCTTTTATTTAAAAATAAACTTCAAAGTAGGAAGAAGGGTTACCAACTTTTCTCAAAGGGGAAATGAATCAAGAGATGGGGAGATGGGTGAAGAGAAAAGGAAGTAAGATATCACTGTAGTATTCACATAATATATATATATATATATATATTAGCAAATCCATACAAGGAACGTAAACATTACAACTGTAATTGTGTACAAAGAAAAATAAAGGAAGGTGATTAAGATATGAGCAGAAAAGGAGGAGGTCACAGGGGATGAAAAAGAAAGCCAAGACATGTTAGGTATGTGTATTGATTCCCCACAAGGAAGGGAATCATTACATACCACAAACATGTGCTAATAAAGAAAAAAACACTCCAATGATGTGAATCAGATGCTTCTTTTTGAATTTAATACTATAAAATCTATAAATTACTTGAAGAGTTTAAGTTCACATGCACATCTCTTAGCATACACATCTCATGTTTAAGATATGTAAGGTCTATTCAATGATACTTAAAATGCCCTTACTGAAATCAGATAAAAACGTGAGAATTTATCATAGAGGCAGAGGAAAATCATTTTTGTTGAATCCAAATACAAATAGTTTCCATTCAGTCAAAAACTTTAACTTAATGTCCTATTTTATAAATATATATACAGAAATACATTAATGCATAAACATTTAACTGAAATTTATCTATACACATCAACTTATAATGTCTACTTTTGTAGTCATTTCTTGAGAAAATATACAATTTGGAAATGGATATTTTCACAATTATTCATACAAGTTGGGTAACTGAAGCAAAAAGAATCTTTAATGTATATGATAAAGACAAATAAACTCCATCAAAATAGATAGTTTATATCTGAAGTGACATGTAATGATCATGTAAATCACAAAAAATCCATTAATTGTATTTCTAGGGAACATCAATTTTAAAAGTATTTCAGTAAAGACAACCTGTAAGTTTAATGACATCAAGTTATTTCTACAGATATTACTGAATATCTAATGACATTTAATTGTATCCTGCAGGGCATAACCTCGGCTTTGTCATTAAGGGTGTGTTATTCTGGGTATAATATCCAAATTTATTCTTTAGAATATTTTTACTGGTGAATTATTAATTTTAACTTTATGAGTTTTATTACATTAAACAATGAGTACTTAACAGGAAAAAATATAAAGTATTGAATTTTTAATAGTTATTGTTTATACAAGGGCATCACAATTTTCAACATTGACTTTTATGGTGTACAAAGTCTAAAAAAGTAACAGATATAAATTCCTATATGAAGTAAAATGAAAATACCAATAGAACTCTACAACAAAAGTAAACATTGCTTCAATTGTCACACCCGAGGCAGTCTTCACACATGACAATGGCATGTTCCATACACAAGTATCACTTACATATGTGCTTAGCCTTCCCTTCTTTACATACCACAAACATGTGCTAATAAGGAAAAAAAAACCTCCAATGATGTGAATCAGATGCTTCTTTTCAAACTTAATACTATAAAATCTATAAATTACTTGAAGAGTTTAAGTACACATGCACATCTCTTAGCATATACATCTCATGTTTGAAATATTCAAGGTCTATTCAATGGTACTTACGTGCCTCCAATGTGACAGGTCATTCTTGTAACTATTGCAGTATTAGTTATTGCAGACTGATCAGGCCTGCAATCTCCCAAATTAGTATATGGAGGCAAAGGCTTAAATAAATGAGTCAAGTGCTATGTTCTAGGCCTCCAAGAGAATCAAAATCTGGGGGCTAAGAGAAAGACCTTCTCTGGTCCCTATTTATTTATCAGAACTAAGGTGTGTGTGTGGGGGGGGGAACACTGAAGAAAGGCAGGATTCGGTCCACTCAAGGGCTTCTCCAAGTAAGACATTATGTTAATTTAGGCAAACTACTTTATCCCCAGGAAGGCCTCCACCCAGGAGTGAGATGCCTCAGTCTTTAGCTAGTCAGTGTAGGCTGGAGCCAGTTGTCCTTGGCTGTCGCCAAGTCTTGCCCTTTGGGCTTCATGACCTCACCCACAATTGCTTGCCTCATTTGGGACCAACGACTCAGAGATTCACTTACTACGAGACCTCTGCCCTTCTTCAGACAAGGTGCAAGCCTTGGACAAACTCACAAGTACACATGAAAAACCAATTGATTAATTCTAAAACCCACTTAAAGCAACCTCATAGTGGTCTCCATCATGTCCCCACTCGTTTTTCCATCAGAAACTTCCTACTGTATTGCACAATGTGCACTTAGCAGGGACATAGGATCAATAAAATATCAAATATGCAATGAGTGCATAAAATAAACATTTCGTATCAGCTATGTACTTGGTTACAAAAAGGACGAGTTAACAACAGAAATAAAAACCTATGTGAACTACAATATAAGTACAAACAAAGGCCCACCCCAGAAATGATCTTTGCTTCAATTGTGATACCCAAGGTGGCACAAATGAAACTGCATGTTCCATACACAAGGATCACTAACACCGATAGCACACATGGTTTATTTTCCTGTAGGGTATAGTTGACATCTTTTTGTTTGTTTTTCTATTGTTTAGTAGATCTTTGTGATGCTGCACTCGCCTGTTCACCTGTCATTCTTACTAATGTGCTCCACAATTCTTTTTACTTAGTTCTCTGGGCAGAAACATTTTATTTTTCCCTGTACTTTAAATGATCTCTTATGAATTCCAGTCCCAATCTTCTATGACAATTTCTCCATGATATGCTGCACATGTCATTTTCTTTGCAAACTATCAAACTATGTACCATATGTGTTTAGGATTGAGTAAAATATAACCATTGGCCAATTTTTAGTGGGTTTTGTTTGTTTGTTTATAAAAATTTGAAATTTTATTTTATTTTTTGCCAATTTAAATACTTTTATTGAAAACATTGCCTTTTCATTTATAGTACAGTGCTTAAAGTGCAATGCTGTTTCCCTGTGTACATGTTCCATTATTCAAGTATTAAGAATGCCCAGTACTTTACTATAGCAGCTCAACTTTAACTGCCACAGAATTTGCTACAAATTTAGGTCCTTCAATCTTATTGGTTGTGGAAGAATGCTGTATTTATATTTAAGGTTGGCTTAATCAGCCTCTTCAATGGTGGGCCCCAAGGAATCACCACCAGTGGGAGGAGCTCCTCCACCAGGGAAGTCCCCAGGCATTCCTCCAGGCATGCTACCTGCACTCTGGTACAGCTTGATGACGGTGGGATTGCAGACTTTCTCGAGCTCTTTCTGCTGATGTTCAAATTCTTCTTTCTCCACACTCTGATTCTTATCCAGCCAGCTGACGATCTCATTACACTTGTCAAGAATCGTCTGTTTATCTTTATCATTAATCTTGCCTTGAAGCTTCTCATCTTCAACAGTTGCTTTCATATTGAAAGTGTAGGACTCCAATGAGTTCTTGAAGGACACTTTGCCCCTTTGCTTCTCATCTTCAGCTTTGTACTTCTCTGCTTCCTGGCCTATATGCTCTATGTCCTCCCTGCTCAAACAGCCCTTATCATTAGTGATGGTAATATTGTTCTCTTTTCCTGTACTTTTATCGACTGGAGAAACATTGAGGATGCCATTGGCATCAATATCAAAAGTTACTTCAATCTGAAGAACACCACAACCTGCAGGAGGTATCCCTGTGAGTTCAAACTTGTCAAACAGGTTGTTATCCTTGGTCATGGCTCGCTCACCTTCATATACCTGAATGAGTACACCAGACTGGTTGTCAGAGTAGGTAGTGAAGGTCTGGTAGTGAGGACTGTCGTGATTCCACCAGCAGTTTCAATACCAAGAGAAAGAGGAGTGACATCCAACAGTAGCAAATTTTGGACATTTTCAGATTTGTCTCCAGATAAAATGGCTACCTGAACAGCTGTAACACAAGCAACAGCCTCATCAGGATTGATGTTTCTATTCAATTCTTTTCCATTAAAGAAGTCCTGAAGAAGCTTCTGGATCCTGGAGATATGGGTAGAGCCACCCACCAGAACAATGTCATGGATCAGAGGCTTATCCAGTTTAGCATCTCGAAGAGCCTTCTCCACAGGGTCCAGAGTGCCACAGAACAGGTCAACTTTCAGCTCTTCAAACTAAGCACGAGTAATAAAGGTGTAGAAGTCTATTCCTTCATAGAGGGAATCAATCTCAATACTGGCTTGAGTGCTGGAAGAGAGGGTTCTCTTAGCTCTCTCACAAGCAGTACAAAGATGGCAGACAGCTCTTTTGCTCTCACTGATGTCTTTGTTGTGCTTGCGCTTGAATTCAGCAATAAAATGATTGACCATTCGATTGTCAAATCTTCTTCACCTAAGTGGGTGTCTCCAGCTGTAGATTTCACTTCAAAGATTCCATCTTCAACAGTGAGGATTGACACACCAAAAGTGCCACCTCCTAAGTAAAAAATCAGCACATTTCTTTCAGCTCCAATTTTTTTGTCTAAGCCATAAGCAATAACAGCAGCAGTTGGTTCGTTGATAATTCTAAGTATGTTAAGACCAGCAATTTTTCCAGCCTCTTCGGTTGCCTGATGCTGAGAGTCATTAAAGTAAGCTGGCACAGTGACCACAGCATTGGTACCAGTCTTCCCTGGATAAGCTTCTGCAATCTCCTTCATCTTTGTCAGCACCATAGAAGACACTTCCTCTAGATAGAAGCTCTTTGTCTCTCCTTTGTATTCTACTTGAACCATGGGCCTGCCTGCATCATTCACCACCATGAAGGGCCAGGGCTTCATATCAGACAAGACAACAACATCAAGTCTATGTCCAATCAGATGCTTAGCATCAAAAACTGTTGGTGGGGTTCATAGCCACTTGATTTTTTGCAGCATTTCCAATTAGTTGTTCGGTGTCAGTGAAAGTGACATGACTTGGAATGGTTCAATTTCCCTGATCACTGGCAATTATCTCCATTTTTCTGTGCTGGAAGTCACCACACAGGAGTGGTTGGTGCCAAGACCAGTACCAACTGCAGGTCCTTTCGACATGGTTGCTTGCGTATAGGCCTGGCTGTGCCAGCGAAGACAGCACACAAGAAGCCCCTCACCTTCCAGCACTTTCAATGGTGAAATTTAAAAAAAAAAAAAAAAAAAAGCACATCACAACCATGAACATTGCTACAGTTAGAGGCCCTCTTAATTCTCCACAATGATAACTGAGCATGCTCACAAGGGTTCCCATTGTGAAATCTTAGCTAAATAACCATCTTTAAAAGAAGGAAAAAAAAAAAACTCAGCACACTACAATTTAACTTGTTTTAATGTTTCTTTACAAATTGTGAAAAATACTAACGTACAGACAAGGAATAATCATAATGTGGTGGCCAATGTCATAAATATGGAATTATAAGTTTAAAACATTTTCTGGTTTAAAAAGTAAATCTGGTAATCAGTGCAGCTCTGCGGGGTCTCTACGGCTAGTAGGGCTGATCTCTGTATTCCTAAAGTACTTACCTTTATCCATTTTTCCAAGTCCTCCATGTCCACCATTTCTTCCCCCCATTTACTCCATCAAAGGTCCAGGAGGGCCCCCTGGATCACCTCGTCTTCCTCCACCAAAGCCATCTTGCTCCATGCCATGGCCACCATGGAAACCACTTCTGTTTCCACATTCCACCAGGAATATTCCACCTCTGAACATTCCACCAGGACCACCACAGTCCATGAGACCACCTCTTCCTCCCTGCGTGCCACCAGGGCCACCTCTGCCATGATCACCACCTGGGGGTGGGAAGGGTGGCAGGAAGAAGTCTTTAGGTTCTGGGGCCTTAAACTACTTGCATTCTGTTCTCCAGGCAAAGTTTTGGTTTCCATAACCCGGATTGGGACATTACCAATCTCCAGCTCAATGTTGAACATTATCTCCTCCAGAGGGGTTTCTACAGGAACCCTGCAGGCCTCTTGGAAGGAAGCCTCCTCTGTCTCCTCCACAACCTCCCATGCAACTCATGGGTCCCCAGGACCTCCTGGGTCACCTGGACCTCCACGGAGCAGTGGTGGCATCCCTTTGCCCTCACAAGGCAGCATGCCACCTCGCAAGCTGTTCATTGGAGGCTTCTTCCAAGCAAGGGAGACTTCAAGTTCCCTTCCTTGAAAATCCTCCCCATCAAACCAGTCCACAGCAGTCTTGGTAGTCAGTGGATATTCATAGGACACTGTGGCATCACCTTTGGGCTCTTGTTTCCTTGTCCAGGTAAACGTGGATCATGGGTTGCCCAGTCCTCTTGTTAATCTTAACAACTCCAAATTGCTTAAAGAAGTCTGCCAGATTATCAAGCGTCAAATTGTCATTTACTTCTTGTATGTAAATTGCACTGTTGTCAGAGTCTTCATTAGAATCTATGAGAGGGCCTAGATCAAGATCTGGTCCTTCATCCATGGGTCCATTAGGCTTATTGAAGCCACCTCACTCTCCAGCACTGCCCATTCCACCACATCCTCTTCCCTGCCCACCTCTGTTCATGCCTCAATGATCAAGTCCCCTTGTTCCCCTGCCCCAGTTAGCAGGGCCACTCATGCTCTGGTTTGTCTGGTCCGGAAAATCCTCCAGACTCCTGCCCACCTACACCCATGCTCCTGGGGTGATCCTGTCAGAAACAACTCTGCTGCCCCTAGCTGCTGCTCTGTTGCTATATTGACTTGGAGCCTAGCTGTAGGATCCAGTCGGGGGGGCGGGGGATAACTAGTAGGAAGCTGCTGCTGATAGCTACTCTGCTTTCCATAGCTTCTCAGCTGCCCCTAGGTATTCTGCTGAGAGTAACTGCTCTGATCATAATATTCAGCTGTGTAGAAGAATAGCTGGTAGGAGGACAGGATGGAGGTGCAGTGACTGGATGCATCAGGCAGCTTCCAGGAAGCTGGAGGTAACTGTAGTTACTTTGTCCCTAGCCTAGGCTGGGCTGGTTATAATCCCTGTGCTAGACTGAGGTAGGTTAGTCTTAATAGACTTGTTAGCATCCTGTGGTCTCACAGGTACAATAGCTGCTGGTTGCTGCCCATAGACTGGTTAAGCAGGCTGAGTACCCAGTCTGAGCTGCATAAGAAGCCTGGGTGGTGGTGACTGCAGCAGTGGTGGTATCATAAGCATTAGTGTCACACCCCTGGACAGGTTGGCTATATGCCTGGGGGGCAGCTGGAGCAGCCTAACCAGTGGGAGGCTGTCCATAGGAAGTTGCATACACAGTCTGCCCATAGGTGGAAGTGGTCTGAGCCTGGGTATAGCTCACATCAGTAGCTGTCCGCAGGCTCCATAGCTTTGCTGCCCATATGCTGGGTGTTCCGTGCACATCCTTGAGTTGGCTGGGCAGGGTAAGCATGTAGCCCTGCTGGGCTGCAGCTTGGCTGTAGGTACTATAATCCATGGACGCCATTTTCTCTCCTTCCTCCTCCTTTTAAAATCTGTCCCCCTCTCCCTTTTCCTCTCAGCGCTTAGTGTTTTGAATGACATTATAATTGCTGCATAAACAACATCTCCTCTGCCTTTGGTTTTGTTGTTGACTGTTAGCATCTTAAGCTTCTACGTTGTTAAGGTTTCCCTGTCAATATTTCCATCATAGTGCAGCGTTGCTATCAGCAGTACCAGTTTTTCTTTGTCATATACAAAGCCAATGGAAATCTTGAAATCCAAAGATTGTACTATTCAAAAGTCTCTGTTTTGAATAGCAGCACTTCATTTGGAATTTTTGCTTTGTTCCTGGGTGCAGTTCCTATGCTGGCCAACTTGTGCTCAGTTAGAAAACATAGCATCAATCGGAAACCGATAAACACACTGTCAAATGTCACATTCTGTTTAGTTTGGGAGATGGGAAAAAATCTGTTACATCATTCAGTTTATTACTCTTCGAATAAAGACCTGGTGGCTGAGTTCCAGGATAAATTTCTAAATTGAAGACATAATAAGTCTTTGCATCTACAGGACATAAATTTGTATGCCATATTTTAAAGTTTTTTTGAGAATATACTGCCTGAAGCTATAGTGACCATGAACATGCTCCAAGATGTCCATCAGTAGTCACCTACACAGATGATGTGTAAATCGTTTGACAATTACCCATAAATCTCTCAAACTATGGGCAGACCACAACTACACTGTAAGTTCTTTCTTTGCAGGTTTTTTTAAATTTTAGGTATGGGTCTACAGTATGGTCAAGGGCAGGGCCAGCAAAGCAGGCCCAGGGATGAAACCCCTGGCCCCTGTGCCTGTTTGTAGGCGCTTTAATCCACTGAGCTATTTGGCTGGCCCTGCAGGTGGTTTTGTTATAAAACTTCAAGCAATTTTTGAATAAAACCAAATCTCCTCAGTGTTGTCATTATTCTACACACTTCCCAAGCCCACACCCACTGCTTTTCTGTAAGGTTTTTACATTCCTGCAAATATGAGAGGAAAGCTCCACTAAGTATAACAGACCAACATATGCTTCCAGTTCAACTTGAGATGTCCCAATAAATAGATTTTTGAGTATGGCTATTGGTGCACACAGAATGTTTTACTTGTGTTTCAGCATTTGTGCGTTTCACATCTTATAGCATTTCACCTGCTACAAAGAATTTTGAATAAATAAAATAAAATAATAATACATTATGTTTAGTCTTTTTGAGACAGGGTCTTTCCATGCAGCTCAGGCTGGTCTTGAGCTCACTTTGTATTCCAGGCTAGTCTTAAATTTGCAGTTGTCCTGTTTTAGCTCCCCAGCAATGGGATTACAGGTATGTGCCACCACTTCTGACAAAATAATAATTACAAAAATAATAATTTCCAACACTGATGGTACTGCTAGCATTCTGTTCTGCCCAATAGGTTTCACCTTTGCAAAGATCCTCCAGGATATTTTCAAACCAAGTTCTAACATTGAACCATTCTATTTGTTTGTATGACCATTTCCTTCTGTTTCTACTAGTCAAATCTGTATATCACTGTTTTCTTCATCATCTGAGTTGGGGAGTCCCACATTCCTTTGTCTATATTGATCTGTTCTGCCTCCATTTCAATGTCACAACTTCAGCACATGTAGACAACATCACACGGCCCATGCACAACCACTGTGAGTCACAGCCACATTTTGATTATGGCAAAATACACGTTTACAGAAGCCAAGAGTGCATTTTAGCTCCTATAGTGCTCAGGTAAACATGCACAAAGCCTGTTAGATGGTTCGTGATGTGGTGAAAATTCTAGTTTGACACTTTTCCACATGTGATGACTTTCATCATACTAAGCGGATAAATGTGAAGATTATTTCCTATATTCTCCAGTGAAGCTACGGAGATGCATGGCTGGCTATTGTTATGCTAAAGTACAAGTTTACATGGAAAAGTATGGAATGGGTCATTGTAATCCGGTGTTACTTCCCATGTTTAATTGAGTCCTATAAATGCCATTAGCAGAGAAAGCTGTTAGTTGAGGCCTCTAGCTGACCTAAACCCAGGCCCAATAAGCTCCATCTTAATTACTGCCACCTTTGGGTGTTCTAGCTTCAACCCAGGTTAGATTTTAACAAAGGACAGAGAACAGATGCCAAAAAGCAAACACCTGAAGCACCTGCCTCCCTCCATTCTCTTTCATCTCCTAGGTGCAACCACATCAATGCAATCAAATTGGGACCCTCTGTTTTTTGATTTCTCTTAAAAATAAAGGAGCACAGCAAGATGCCCTTATCCCTTTACCACTCAATGACTCTCATCTTAATAACAAACCCAGACCAGGGAGAGAGCTGAGCAGCGTAAGCACCTGCCTGGCAAGCTCAAGGTCCTGTGTTCAATCCCCAGTACCAAAAAAAAAAAAAAAAAAAAAAAAAAAAAAAGCATTTTTGAACTACATTGTTTTATTCTCTTAATAGATTCTTAGCAGATCTCTTCTTCAAGATGCAACTGATAGAGTATATCTAGCCTTTGCCATTTAAGTCTTTACAAAGCCACTTTCAGCCTTCAATGACCATGAGTGCAGAGGGTCCTCTATCCTAGCCGTCCTCAATGAGTGCTATACAGAAGACCAGTTTCATGGGATGGTAACTTCCCAAAGACTACATTAGAAAAAATATTCTTGCTTTACTACAGGAATTGTCAGAGCTTTCAATGTACTAATGTGCAGCATTATTTAAGAAGGGGGCATCAGTAGCATTTCCAAATCTGTAGAAATAAAGCTCTCATTTCACTGGGCACCTCATTGGGAATGAGATCCATGAAACATCCACAAGAGAAAGGATAGTTAAAGAAATGATACTAAACCAAATATGCCAGCAAGGCTGCCGCCCTGTTGTTACATTTCTCTTCTGCACTCAGCTGGAACATTTAATCCGCACAGGCAGTGGTGTCTCTGCCCTTAGTTCTGGATATTGACATCAGTAAAACGATTCAGCATCAATTCCTCTCACTGCTGTTCCTGATATTTTCAACTGGCCCAGGCCCTGGCAATGGCTGAAGGCTACTTTCAGGTATAAATTCCCATCTGAGCACCTCGCATTCACATACAAAAGACAATTAAAGAACTGAAGCTATGGAGTCACTCTGTCCCTTCCTTCTCAGCTCTCTAACACAGGCAAGCAGCAAATTCTGACTTTCAGCTCAAGGGTTTAATTCTACCTGTCGTACACAGCAGGACCTCCATTTATATATTCTACTCTTGCTGTAAAAACCTGGTAATAAGCAATTGCATATTCCTATTATCTTTGAATATCAGATCCTACTTCGGGATCTAGATTCAGATCCTCGGGTAAGATCTTTACCTAAATCAGAGGTCCTTTGTACTAGGTCTGCCGCTAGGTCCTCAATCCCAGTTTTTCCGGATCAGATCTGTCCCAAACTCTACCAGTAGTTTGTCTTAGCTGGTTGAAAAGAAAGTTTTGAGTTTTCTGTTTCTTTTTTGAAGAATCTTGTTGGTTTATGTCTTATACTCTGAGGACTTTGAAGATTATAATACATAGTGTATTAACTATATTGTTCTCTTATGAAATTTTATTTTCATAAAATAAAAAACATGAAATTTAATTTTTATATTCCTTTGAAATATTTTTAAATCTTTGCCTGCCTATATTAAACTCTCCCCAAACTGGGACTATTTCTAATAAAACATAACGACCATAAATTATTTCATTTCAGGGGTATTGATAAAACAAAGCCAGACATAAAAGACCATTTTGCTTAGAATATTTTACCTTTCCCAAACTAAAAGTGCCCTTTGTGGCTACTTAGTTTTAGACTATGACTGCAAATATGTGAGGTTGATATTACAAGGATTTCACTATTCCCACCCTCCACAGACTTCCAGTATCTGGGCTCGGTACCTCAGGGATACTTTTCTGAGACCTGAAGGAAGACAAAGAATTCACTCCCGTTCCAGCTCTCAATGACTTCCTGAAGTCACTGCTGTAATACCTTCATTTTCTCACCTTAAAAGTAGAGTATTTCTCAAGCACATGTTTTGCTCCTTTTTCTAAAATTTTCCTAGGTAGTTGAACTCCATTCTCTAGTATGTTGGTTTCTGGTATCTTTTTCTTGTAGTTGGCATGCTCAGTCTTCCCTGTTTCTCTTTCTCATTGCACTAGAAATTTTCCTAAGACCTTTGGTTTCCAGTTAAATGGGTGAAATGGATCCTGAATGGATTCTAGCTAACCTGTTCAGAAGATACAGCTGCAGTTAGTTACTTTACCATCTCAATTTGCATTAACTACATGTTCAGCTAGGGTTTCTGTGACAATTTTGATTTATGCCTATAATTCTGGGGGCTGAGTAATAATAGTAACCCATTTCATGACAAGTGTCATGATTTGGGGTTTTTTTTCATAATTTTATTGAGAAACAAATAGCAATGAGACAGTTTCAAATCAAATTGGTAGGACAGTTTCAATAATTAATATATTGCATACTGTCTTCCTAGTGGTTATTTGTTGTACAAGATGCAGACATGACATCTTATTTACAAACACTATTAGAACAAATCCCTCTATTCATTGAATTAAGAGAATGTAGCTGTATATTATCCTAAACATTTTGAATACACAGATCCAAAATGGTCGTTCATCTGTATCCCCTTTTTTTGTTAAGTTCCATCATTTAAATATTATAGATGTGTGAACTCGTCAAAATATTCCAAAATAGTCCAGTGGTCCATAATAGTATTAGGTCTTCCTCTTGACTGCCAATGTTAGAAGTTGTTGACCTGAGTAACCTACAGCCCAATGTAACGACATGGCTTTACTTCTTATACTTCATTTTTATGCTTTTTTGCTGGATAGTTAAGACCAAGATAAAGCAAGACTTATGTAACAAGAATTGTAGCTTTTGTATCTGATAGGTCAGTGAAATCCCCTCAGGATTTATCCTGAGACCCTGTACCACAGTTTGTAGATTCTTTGTCAGTGTCAGCCATGTGGATGAGTCACGGCCATTGCCTGGCCAATTTGCTCTCTGTGAAAGCCTGAGAAAATGTTTTCTCTCCATGTGACTCTCCTTAGGCACACTCTACATCATTGATCACTTTCCTCTTTGGCCCCATAATCTCATGATTTTGGAGATAAATTATGCAGTTACCCTCTGTGGTCCTGTTACTCTGCCTGGAAAAGAGATAATTAGTTTTATGAATAAATTTGAAAGTTTTTACTCTGCCCATCATGATATTCTTTTCTATTTATGACCTATTATCTAAATTCCTCAATCTCCTCAATCTTGGCTCCTCTTCCTTCTACCTAGGAACTTATGACACACATACATATCCTGATATACCAGACTGTACAATGAATATCTCTTTAATAGGAAAATGCTATTATTGTCTTATATAACAGCTGCAGAATATTTAATATTTTCATAAAGAAAAATTTTCATCAACTTGCATACTTATAGCATAAGCCAAATGATCTGAGCATTAAGACAATCTAGGGGGCTGTCCAGATAGCTCAGCAAACTAAGGCACCTAAGTTGGGTTCGATCTCTGGTGTGCCATGACAGCCTCGCCCCCAGGGCTCACTGAGCAGCAGACTGAGATGGGGTGTGGTGATGAGAAACTGTAATCTCAGCGCTTGGGAGGCTGAAACAGGAGAATCACTAGGAGTCTGATCTGTGTAGTGAGATGCCATAGACCCTGTATTAAATACACTCAAAAAAAAAAAAAAAAAAAAAAAAAAAGACAATCTGGAAAACCATTGGCACACCAGGAAGGAAAAGAGAATAATCAAACTCTCTATAACGCTAGGTTAGACTCACAAGTGATGGCTAAAATAAAGTCACAAGATTCAAAAGAAAGCAACAAACAGAGGTTCTGTTCCAACCAGGAAATCTGAAATACTTCCCTAGAAATTGTATAAGATAATATGCATTAGTGGAACCTCCTAATATGTGGATTTGTAGTTTTGTTTTTTTTTTCATTTGTTTGTTTTTGTATTTTTTAGGGAAGAGTCTACAGGGTATTCAGGGTTTCACTACTAAATTGGATTCATAGTGATCCACCTGTTTACAGCCTCCCAAGTGCTGGGATTACAGGTGCACATCACCATTACCAGTCTCAATTGACATCTCGGTGTGCCCCACGAGCGGGGTGGGCAAGGGCATGGGCAGGCCCAAGGATCGAACTCCCAGCCCAAGAGCCTGCTTGCAGGAGCTTTAATCCATTAAGCTATTTGGTCAGCCCTGTTTTTTGGTTGTTTGTTTGTGTTTGTTTTTTGTTTTTCTTTAATTTCTAAATATTCCTGTATGTTTTGTAAAAAATCCAAAAACAAACAAACAAACAGTGTCACAGAAGCTGTAACAGCTGACCTGGCCAGGAGATAATGAGCTGGAGTTCTGATTTCTCATGCAGAATACCACATTCAAATTCAAAGCCAAAAAGTTCTGTGTGTGGCTGTGGAGAATTAGGTTGAATCTGTTTAACTGGAACACAGGTATTATAAAAGAGAACATAAAAATACTTTACACCAATGCACCTAATTATGTTTGACGAAGGATGCTTCAGATCTACTTTTCCTGATTGCCTTCTTTAACATAATTGGGAAGATGTAATTTTTAAACCTGTCATGTTGCCAATTTTAGCTTTAGAGTCAAATAAATGCTGACAAATACTCAATAATTCTCATTGTATGTATTATTAAGAGACTACCTAAGAGAGAGTTATCAAAACATGTTTTAATAACAATGATCAAAAAATCAATTATGGAAATGAATGAAATCTTAATGTACTTTTTCCCGTGGATTTTAATTGTTGAAAATATGAAGAACCAGAAATGTACAAGTAGTTTCCATTCTATGAAAGATGTAGACCTGAAATATTAATAGATATCCTTAAATTATTTGTGATTTCCCTTCTATTTCCTCAGACGCAATTGAGAGTAATATCTTACTGTGGCATTTTTATTTAAAAATGCAGGGCCAGTGAGATAGCTGAATGGACTAATTGCCTGCTTAGGCAAGTGCAGGGACTGGGGTTCAATCCCTAGCACTACATGCTGTACCAGTCCCATGCCAGGCATGCTGAGCCAGCCACCAAGACCTGGAGTGGTGGGGCACACCTGTAATCCCAGCACTGGGGAGGCTGGAAACAGGAAGATCACTAGGAGTCCAAGCTGCATAGTGAAACCCTGTACCAAATACATAATAATAATAATAATAATAATAATAATAATGCAAAACCTCCAAATTGCAGAAATAGTCAAAGCAGATTTCTGAGAATAAGGACATTATTTTATAAGTAGTCTAGGTAAAATATAAGAAATCCAGACAGAAAATTCATTGACAAGAATAAACAGAACTGTATAATATTCAAATTAGAAAGTAAATGCAGCTCCCAAATTTACTTCTATGGTCATTTTCAGCAATTCTTTCCATCTGTCACCCAATCACTGGCATCCCCTAAATACACACAATATTATTCCATCCTCCAGTGGCCCATCGAGACAACATGTTAGGACCATGAAGTTCTATACAACTACAAAGCATCTACACAGAGGAAACCAGCTACTTGACTGATTGGCACAAACTCTCAAAGCCAATCCTTTGTTTTAACTTTCATTTTAAAGAGAACACAAAAACAATAGGTAAGACATTAGAAACAGTGCAAAATTTCAAAAAGAAGAAAACTATTCAACAATGATTAGTAGGTTTTAGTTGTAGACTTCAATGCAGTTGCTCAGATTAACAGATATATGCATGTGAAATTGGTCAAAATAAAAGTTTTAAGCTTAATGCATACCATGTTTCTACCGTGAAAAAATCAAACTTATTTAGCAAAGCTATTATTTTCCTAACACAAAGTGGCCCTGCATTTTAAATTGTGATAGTTAAAACTGAATTGCCTTCTAAAGAGATTGAGCCAATTTACACATTCAGCAAGAACACACTGGAGAGCTTAACAACTCTTTCGATGACACAAACAATCTGGATAAACTTTTTATCATTATCACTTTTATGGGTAAGATGATATTACATTGAAGCGTTGATTTGTGTCTCATATTATAAGCAAAGATGACAATCCTTCTATATGTATAAAAGCTGTATGTACGAAAGAGATAGATAGATAGATAGATAGATAGATAGATAGATAGATAACTCCTGTTCAATATCCAGTTTCTATTTTATTTCTAATTTCTGTCTTGGTTTCTAATTTTTTTCATTGGTTTTAGTTGACAAAAAACTAAATACTGTATTGTACATGTAGCAACATCTGTAAGTCTGTCCTCCAAAATTGAATTTATAGTTTTACCATAGAAATATGTTTAGTTTTTATCAATCTCTTATTTATCAATTTTTTCTTCCATAGCTTACATATTTTGTGCCTTGTTTTAAGAAACTTTACTTAGAAATTATCTTATTTACTTCAAATTTTCTTCCAAATCTTTTGTTCCAGTTACCCTGATGCTCTATGACAAAACACCATAAGATATAGTTAGTGACTTAATATAAGTCCTATGGGCTGGAGAGATGGCTCAGTGGTCTAAAGCACCTACTTAGAACAAGCTTAGCAAAAGCATCAGGGACCGCGGTTCAATCCCCCAGCACCACATGCCA
>NW_004524585.1:2735115-2745865 GCF_000260255.1 Octodon degus | reverse complement strand
AAATAAATAAATAAATAAATAAAAATTTAAAGAAAATAATAATAATATAAGTCCTTACTGTATTAGCTTCTCCCATCATCTGGGTCTCATTAGACAATCTGTGCTTGGAACTTGAGTCACTCAAAAGCTTGTACAGTTATGCATCAGACAACTCATTCTTTTCCAGAGTAGCTCTTCCTATGTGACTCAGTTTAGAAACTGTGTCCCCAAAAGAGTCTCAAAAGGAAAGTGGAAGCTCGCACCCTAACACCATTCTGTTAGAAGAGTTACTACAGAGAACAGATTCAAGGAACAGGACATAAACCAATCTGTGGAAGGGAGGCACCTAAAAATTTATCAAGAATGTGTCTTACTTAGAATTGACTCATCTTTTTTGCATTGATTTTAAAAAGAGAATCATATTTCTAGAGGTAGAATTTGCACATAATATGATATATCCATTTCACTCTGAAATTGATATAGGGGAATGAAACTCCCAACCTAAAAGATACCTGAGATGACTTCGTGTTCTCTAAAACTGAAGAATGAATTTGAGGAACAATGGAGGTTAAGAGCAGAATATTTTTATTGAGGGAAATAAAGCTTCATTATGAGAGCAAGACAGAAAGGGACCGAGGAGATTGCCAAGGAAGGAACCTGCCTTTTCTAGGGATTCCTATAGAGCAAAACCATGAGGTGAGTGGCCAAAGGCCTAAGGTGGAAAACATGGGAACTCACACATGAGGTGGGACAAAACCTCATGATCAACCAATAATATTAATCGCTCAGGTAAAATTGATTAAATTAGGATCGGTTGGGGAAGTGAATAAGGTAGCAAGGGGACATGAATACAGAACAGGGGCTCTTCCTGCAGGGGTTTGGGTGACTCTTCCTGGATTTTTCAAGGTGAATGATACCTATTCAGAATATCAGTCACTGCTGCCTATCCCTAGAGAGGTATGTGGGTGCATTTGTCTTAAGAATAGCCCACAGGGGCTGGTGAGATGGCTCAGTGGTCTAAAGCACCTACTTAGAACAAGCTTAGCAAAGCACAGGGACTGCGGTTCAATCCCCCAGCACCACACACCAGTCAACCCTGCCCCTGGTGGGCTGAGCTGGCCACACACACACACACACACACACATATATAAATAAATAAAATTAAAAAAAAAAAGAATAGCCCACAGCTGGAGTGCCTGGCCCTCCCATAGTTGCAAGGTTCTTGCCTTCCATACTGTCTTCTTGGGGGCCTAACCCTGTCTGACTGCCTATTATATTTCTATCTTACTCAGCTGCCTACAACAAAATCAGATTGCAACTTGGAGTTTTGACAAATGCATATAACTGGATAATCACAACTAACATGAAAATGTCTATTACTTCAGAAGTGCCTTCCTGTCTCCTGCATTCAATCTTCTTCTAACCCTGGCTCCAGACACTAAGCTTTATTTGCTTACAACTTTACCTTTTCTAGATTTTCATACACATGGATTCATACAGTGTATACACTGCTTTTGTAGTCACATCATTTCACTCAGCATGCTCTAGGGCCGTGATGCCAAATCTGAAGCTTTTGTTTTCATAATTTTATTGAGAAACAAATAGCAATGAGACAGTTTCAAAACCAATTGGTAGCACAGTTTCAATAATTAACACATTGCATATTGTTTTGTAGTGGCTATTCATTACACAAGATGCAGACATGATATCCTGTCCACCAACACTATTAGAACAAATCTTTCTATTCATTGAATTAAGAGAAAGTAGCTGTATATCTATCCTAACTGTTTTGTATATACAGATACAAAATGGTCATCAATTGGCATCCCCTTTTTTGTTTAGTTTTGTCAAAGAAGGGTAGTCCATTGTCATTTAAATAGCTACAGTAGCACACCTGCCATAGGTTCACTACAACTGCTTTAGAAATTCACCCATGTTGTTGGGTGTGCAATAGCTCATCCTTTTTAATGATGAGTAGTATTTTGCTGTGTGAACATATCACACCTAGTTTATCCATTCACCTGTGGATGGACATTTGTGTTATTTCATGTTTAGGCCATCATTAAGTTTCTATGAATATTTGTGCATAGCAACTTGTGTGGACATATGTTTTTATCTATCTTTGGTAAAGATATGGGAATCGCATTGTTAAACTGTAAGCATATGTTTAAATTGGAAGAAAGTGTATGTCTTACCCTTTTAAATATTTAATCAGCCCATGTGATTGTTTTTTCTTTTAGCTCAAGGCAGTTTCTACAATTTTTTCCAGATGGCCCTTTTTCCAAACATCATTTCTTGACTAACACTTCCTTCAGTGTTCTACAATACACCTGCATTGCATATAAAACCCCATATGTACTTGAATCTATTTCTAGATTCTTCTCTGTTCTATTGTTGAAGCTCTAATGGAGATAGAGGCAGTAATGCCTCTGCTGTTGCTAACCATTAAAACATGTTATTTAAGGGCTGGCCAAATAGCTCAGCAGATTAAAGTGCCTGCAAGCAGATACAGGAGCCTGGGGCTCAATCCCAGGGCTTGCCGTGCCAGCCCTGCTCTGGGGGCATGCTGAGACAGCAATTAAGACTGGGCGTGGTGTCGCACCTGTAATCTCAGCTCTTGGGAAGTTGTAAACAGGCAGATCACTACGAGTCCCATCTAGTAGTGAGACCCTGAACACCCTGTAGACCCTCTCCTAAAATACAAAAAAAAAAAAAGCTATTTAATCTACACACCAATTCTATCAGATGAATACTATTTTAATATACAAATGAAAAAAGACAAGACCCAGAAATATCATAATTTCTTCAAACTCCTGTACAGTAGTTAGTGGGAAAAGCAGGATATCACACTGAGGAGTTCACCTCCAGAGCACTTGCGGGGTCCAAGCCCTGGGCTGCTCTCACAACCAAGGCATGCACAAGCACTCCACTCCGCATCACCCTAATGAGAGCTGCATTAATTCTGTCCTGTCACATATGAATTTTCCCGTAATTAGCTCGGCTCATACTGAAAAATCTATTAATGTTTTAATTTGTGTGAAAAATATAAATCAGTTCAAGATCTTTCCCTCTGTAGTGAGGTGTATGCTATTATTTATATCCATTTAAATTCCTTTTCAAAATTCCTTTTAAAAATCAGAATGCTCCCTAGTGTCACAAGTTTCAGTGAATTTCTTTGTCTTGATATGCCTTTTTATCTGAAACAAATTTGAATATAAAAAGTGTGATGCTCTCATTTGTCTCAAGGAGAATAAATGGATAATAGCCATGGGGTAAATGTGGTTTAAACACTGTTGTCATGAACATGGCACCAAACCTGTGAAGTGAACACCATTTTCAAGATGCACACGCCTACAAGGTCTCTCCCAATAAGCGTCACCTGAGAATGCTGCCATTACATCCTCACTCAAAATTACATCCTTCTGGTACTATTCTAAGCTGTTCTCATTCCACTGGCACTCCACCAGAGGTCATCTTTTTTCCTATGCAACGTACACAAGTAGGAGAGGTGATCTCCCACACCTCTCAGTGATCATAGGCAAATAGGCAAAATCTAGAACCAAAACCCCCAGGACTGGCAGAGTAGATCCTGTGAAGGATGAGGGCCTTACCATTGGGGTTACTGCCCTTCTAACTCTGGAATGTTAGCCCCATTTCTACCACGTGGAGACACAAGAGAAAACAGCCAGCTGTAAACCAGGAAAAGGGTCCTTGTCAGACACCAAATTTGCTGGTACTTAGATCGTGGACTGCCATGACTCTAGAACTTTAAGAATTGTGGAATACAATTGTTAATAAGCCACCCACTTTACGGTCCAAACAGATAAGACATGATGCTACAAACAGAGGACTCATTATCAGTTATATGATCTGACTTTATTAAAACTCTAATGTTCTCTGAGCTAATGATGAGGAAACTAAGGTCCAGATACAGGAAGGACATATTAGGCATGACATCGTGCACTAACAGCAAATATGACATCAACCTGAATGTACCCTTTGCTGCTCAGGCAAGCCACCAAATAATGTTTCTAATGATTCAAAGACACCATCAGCAACACCACAGTACATCTTTACTAAGAACAATTTTCTACCTTCAAGACTGAATATAAACTGCTATTTCTTTCAATCAAAACTGAGTGTTACTGGCAGGCGAGATAGCTCAGGGACCAGGGTCCAATCCCCTACACCATGCACCGTGCTGACCCTGCCACAGGGCACACTGAGTCTGCCTACAGAACCAGGTGTGGTGGCACGTGCCTGTAATCCCAGCACTGGGGAGTCTGAAAGCAGGTGAATCACTACAAGTCCAAGCTGCATAGTGGGACCCTGTACCAAATAAATAAAAAATTAAATTAAAAAATTGGGTGGTATCTTTCTATATGAAATCATTTAGTCTTGTTATTAAAATGTGCACAGCGAACTCAAGGTCTAAAATATAACCTTTAATAATGTACTAGCATTCCTGACAAGTGTAACCGTTTTTCTTTTTTGTCTTTTTAAGACATGGTCTCACTCTGCAGTTCAGGCTGGCCTTTACCTCAATTTGTAGCCTACGTGGGCCTCAATCTCACAGCATTCATCCTGCCTCAGCCTCCCAATTGCTGGGATTATAGACACATGACACCACACGCAGCCCAAGTAGCTTCTATGCCACTTATTTGAATCATTTTAAGGTTGCCAAAAAGAATTACTATGTTGATTGAGAAAACAATGAACAATTTACCAAAAGTTAAACAATCGTTTATGTGTTGTCATTCTCTTCTCAACTGCAGAGTACAGAAGGAAAGAGAGTGAGATAGATTGCAATTCACATTCATACTAATTAACAGTGTTCAAAAAAAGCTAATTAATTCACCAAAACTGTAACTTCTGTTACACCAAACTGTAACACATGAGATATACACATTAGAAAAATACCTACTCATCCTCAAGAATCATGATATTCCAGTAAATGTAATACTGGTAATAGACTGAGTCTCAGGTAAATTCTGTGTCTACTAAGTGGTTCTATTCATGAAGTAAATCATCTTTGCTTTTCTTTGTTTTGTTTTAACGCATTTAGTGCAGGGTCTACAATGTCTCACTACACAGATCAGACTCATAGTGATCCTCCTGTTTTCAGCCTCCCAAGCTCTGGGATTACAGGCATGCACCACCATGCTGTCTCATCTTTGATTTTATTAAAGTGATAGACATGGGTGCCTGCTTGGGCGGGCTCAGTCACTGGGGTTCGATTCCCAGCATGCCATGCTAGCCCTGCCTCAAAGGTGCACTGAGATGCCATTGAGACTGAGCATGGTGGCGTGAGTTTGTAATCCCAGCACCTGGGAGGCTAAATGCAGGAGGATCACTATGAGTCTGACCTGTGTGGTGAGATCCTGTAGACCCTGTACTAAATACATTTTAAAAAATGATAGACATGGATCTAGTTTTAGCTTTTGGCCTGTGGGAAGCCAGCTTTTCCAGTACCATGTGTTACAGAGGTTATCTTTCTTCCAGAAAACATTTTTGGCCCCTTTCTCAAATATACAATGGCTGAGAATGTTTGTAGTTATGTCTGCATCTTCTAATCTGTTCCATTGATCCTCAGGTCTGTTTTTTTGTTTGTTTGTTTGTTTTGTTTTGTTTTGTTTTGTTTCTAGTACCATGCTGATTTTATCACAGTAGCTTTGTAGTATAACTTCAAGTCAGGGATTATGATGCCTCCTGACTTGCCTTTGTTAACCAGGATTCTCTTTGCTATTCTAGATCTTTATGGTTCCAAATGAATTTTAGGAATGTTTTCTCTAGATCTGTATGCTAATGGTATTTTGATCAGGATTGCATTAAATCTGTATAACAGTTTTGGGAGCATGTCCATTTTCCCCATGTTGTTTCTTCCTATCCATAAGCCAGGAATATCTTTCCATTTTCTGCAACCCTCTTTAGTCCCTTTTTTCAGAGTATTATAATTTTCAATGTATAATAATAATATACATTATTAATAATATATAATATACAATAATAATTTTCATTTGTTAGATCAATTTCTAAGTATTTCTTTTTTTAGATGCTATCATGAAGGGTGTGGTCTTCCTAATTTCTCTCTGAGTTTGTTGTTTGTGTATTGGAATTTTAGAGTGCTGACTTTGTGTCCTGCTATGCTACTGAATTTGTCTATTAATTCTAGGAGCTTTTTGCTGTAGTTTTTGGGTCTTCCATGTAGAGTATCATGTCATGGGCAAATAATGATAATTTAACTTCTTCCTTTTCTATTCTTATGTTTTATTGTATACACTATAACTTAATATATAAAATAATTTTGGTTTTGTTTCTCTACCTGACACCATCTTCCACCTCAGTGAATTGCAGTCCCCTCATCCTCACAGCCAGGCCAAATGCCTTGGAAAGTTCTTGACTCTTCTATCATATCTATTAGAAATTCTAGAGATGTCACCCTTAAACATATACCCAGATAAGCTTTATAATTTCAAAAGAAACTCTTAAGTAAAAAAGCACCTAGTATATAAATGGGCTCATCAACCACAACGTAAAGAAAATGCCCTCAGAATCCTCACCCATCATGTCAGCCACCAACTTTGCCACCTTCTACCAAGCCACTTGAAAGTGGGCTGGGGAAGGCCCTGACTCATGCAGCTCACTGATCCTTAATTCCCTAACCATCCTTATGTTCACTCTCACAGTACCCAGAGTCCCCTGTTAAAGTCAAGTCATATCATGTCATTAATCAACTCAAAACTCTTGTTTTTTTTTTAACTCAGAAAATTCTAGAGATTTTACTTTAACCTATAAAGAATGGATCACTGACCAGGTCCTTACTTTATAACTCCTTAGATCTCACTGGCAAATAAAAACAGTAGTAAAATGGGCAGACTATGTTTCATTATTGATAAACTTAGTAGTGTACAGTTTTAATAAGTTTAACAGCTAATTTGTAAAAAAAAAAAAAAAAGCACAATCTGACGTAAAGCAAAAGAAACCTTTTGATTTAGCAGCCTATTAATAGCACCTTTACTGACCTATTGTTATAAATATACAATTAATAATATTTATATAATAGAAATTAAAAATAGAAGAATTAAAATATACATGTTGAATAGCTAGGTTATCTAAAGTTCTATGAGAAGTACCTAACTTTGTTAGTTTCTCAAGTCCTTTTTTTATTTTATGTGTTTGGTACAGGGTCTCACTGTGCCACTCAAAGTCATAGGGATCCTCCTATTTTCAACCTCCCCAGCACTGATATTATAGGTGAGCTGGTGAGGCATGTGCTGCTGGAGATCGAACTGAGGTTCCTGAGATTGCCTAAGCAGGTGCTTAGTTTGCTGAGCTACCTCATCAGCCCTCAGTCTTATTTCATTTTATTAAGTAGCAGTAATGAGGACAAATACATATTTAAGCAGAGTAGAACTAAAGGGTATAAGGTATATGGAGTTTTCAAAATGCACTGAACCTAACACTACGGAAAAAAGAAAAACTCATTTATCACAACTTTTCTCTAATGAATCACGTGCAAGTTGCTTATCTTATGCAGTCATTTGTAATAAATATGACATTAAAATGGTATCCCTGAGTGTCACCTCCTACCTATATTCAGAAAATTGGGATCGATGTTAGTCATTCTAGACAGATGTGATTAGTTAACATCTTTTTAAAAATTAATGACTGCAGTTTATAAAATGGATATCTCCAGTGTCAGTGCTCAGCAAAGTATTTGATACAGTGCTTCCTACAACCTTAATTTAAAATTCATTCACACTGATTGTGACAGAACAACCCCTGCAAGGATGGAAAACTGTCCAGAGGAACACAAACAACGGGACATGACTGATAAATAGGAGTCTGTCGTATAATGAGGAAGTCCACTGGTGCAGGGCCCAGCGACTGGTGTTCAGCCAGTTCTTAATATTTCATTAAAGATCTGAAAAAGGGAATCAACAGAGTCCTTTCACTCCACTTGTATATGAGGGCTTGGACAGTACAAACTAATGAATGCCAGAGAAAAAATGGAGCGATTATATTAAGATAGTTTAGGAGACCAAACTGTGAAATAATAAAAATTAATCTTTTCCGAGATTATGTTATTCAAGGAGATGAACATAAAAACAGAGAAAAGAAATTTAAATGGAGTTCATTAAAAGATAATTCCTATTTCAAGGCAGAAATAATTATGCCTTGAATAGGTAAACATCTGAAAGAAAAACATCTCACTGGAGCATCTGCGTCGTCTGCGTCATAGACTCTGGGAGATGCAAGGAAGAGTAAGGCACAAGTCCTCCTGATTCTCTTACCAGAGGCAAAATAATTTGCTACAATTACATGTTGGACAAGCAAAAGATTTTATCTTTGTACTTTTAGATGTTAACAAAATACTGAATAGATTCAACACTCACATCATGAATATACTGTACTAAATCCCTCAATCCTTTGTCTAACAGTTTCTTTTAGAGTAGAAGAATGTTCATTTTGTCCACAAGGAAATTACATAGGATATTTTCCATGTTGTCTCCTAAGCTGAATCAGTGTAATGTAAATTGCAAGGCAAAAATCGCCTGTGTTGCTAGATGCAAATTAAAATTACTCCTATAAATTCACCACTCAAATTATCTGACAACTGCTGTTATATTTTGTTGTGGAACACATTACACAACTGCAAATTTACTTTCTTATTAACCTGGTAATTACTTTAGATGTCATTCAGCTATTCCTACTATAAGTATGGTGATTCACTTAATATTCAGAGCCTATTTAAAAGCTAAAGATTTATCTGTTGTGAATAACCTTCATAATTAATGTGGGGTTATTTAATTACACATAGAGTACAAGTTATATTCAAAATATTTATGCAAAATATATATACAAAATATTTTGTTTGCTGAATTGAAACTAGGATGAATCTGAGACATGGTTTAAATTTTTGGATGCATTCTTTACATGTCACATTGCAGCCCTGAACCTTTTATATTCCAGTGTAGCTGAACAAAATCCTTGACTGTAAAATACAAAGGAGACTTCCAGTTTCTGCTCTGACATATAAAAAGCTTACAAGTCATCATTCCTATCCTCACAAGACAAAAACTGAAAATTTTTAAAAGTAAAAAATCCCTAAAAATCAATAGCACTTCTGAGATCTATCAGAAAACCGAGGTCACAGAGCAAACTTTCCCCCTAAAAACTGCAGAAGCAGATAAAGAGAATCATCCTTACTAGAAGCGGAAGTCTAGTTACAAAGCCCAAGCTGGAGCCAGTAGCAACACTCACAATTAATTGACAGACTGGTGCAGCTCAGTGTGGACTCACTGGAGAGGTAAAATCTCTGTGAAGATCCAGTTAGAGGTGTCTCTACTGCTTCCCAAATTTTTCGTGGGGACACTGCAAAGACCAGAAAGAATCTCATCATGCTTCAGCAGAAGGAATGAAAAGCTCTTTTTTAAATATGTGCAAAGTTCTATATTCTTAACAAGGACTTCCCTCAAGGAAACTATTTTACTGGAATCTAACAGCAGAACAGGAAAAAATACATATTATCTCCCTCTAGCTTCTAACGTGGAGCAAAGAAAATCTCTGACCCAAGTCCTGTATCACCTTCATCGTGGAATAAAAAGTAACAGTACCAAAATCAAATTCACTGAAAGACTGAGATCTAATCCCACAAAACCTTTCCTCTGCCCTTCACCATACCATGTATTAGGAGGGTTTCTTTACAGTGACCGGATTAGAAATAAAAGAAGACGTATAAGGGTGGTCCCTTAAAAAAAGAAAGAAAACAGAAACAAAACCAAAAAGAATTTGAAATAAATTCTCTGATAATAAATATAGCAAACATGAAAACATCTCACAAAAAGCCTATTTACAAGGGGAAACACACAATCTGACAAACACAACTATCATCAAAACCAGATCATGGTATGAGACAAACATTTCAGAGATGAGGGAAAGAATGTTATGGCTTTTATCTAAAATGCTTCCCTCAGAAAAGAAGAATTAAGATAGCTTACATACAGGTACAAATTCTTTATGATTAATGTGATCATTATTGTACACAAAAAGGGTACCAGTAAAATTTTTTTAAAAAATAAAATAAACCCAAGAAGTCTTGGGGCTTTTGAAGGTGACTGCATCCTAGGGCTGCTGCACACATCTGTGGAGTCAACCACTGGTGACTTCACAGCCCAGCATGCAGTCTGGAGATGGGCCCCAGATGACTGAAGCAGTGACTACAGATCTGGTGTTGAGATGGGTCTCTTGCTCTGGCTTTTCGTTCTCTTTCTCCTTCCTGGATGGATTAAGCTTTTCTTCTCCACCACATCCATCATGCTGTTTATCCCTTAGACCCAAAATACCATGAACTAAAAACCTCTGGGACCATGAAGCAAAATAAACTTGTTGTCCTTTAAATTGTGTACATCAGGTAATTTGCTCCAAGCAAATTAAGCTGACCACAAACACTATTAGAACAAATTCTTTCTATTCATTGTATTAAGAGAAAGTAGCTGTATATGGACAGGATATCATGTCTGCATCGTGTACAATGAATAACCACTAAAACAATATGCAATGTAGTAATTAGTGAAATTGTCCTACTAATCGGTTTTAAACTGTCTCATTGCTATTTGTTTCTCATTAAAATTATTTTAAAAGAAGAAGAGGAGGAGGAGGAGGAGGAAGAAGAGGAATAGGAAGAAGAGGAGGAGGAAGAGGAGGAGAAAGAGGAGGAGGAGGAGGAAGAGGAGCAGGAGCAGGAGGAGGAGGAGGAGGAGGAGGAGGA
>NW_004524585.1:2724087-2735015 GCF_000260255.1 Octodon degus | reverse complement strand
AGGAGGAGGAAGAAGAAGAAGAAGAAGAAGAAGAAGAAGAAGAAGAAGAAGAAGAAGAAGAAGAAGAAGAAGAAGAAGAAGAAGAAGAAGAAGAAGAAGCAGCAGCAGCAGCAGCAGCAGCAGCAGCAGCAGCTGACCATTGCATCATCCTTCTCAAAGACCAGGCAATCATGAAAAACATCTCAATTTTTTTTTAATGTTACACAAATTGGATATAGAATTCAGTAACTTTTTTTCAGGGCGGTTATTTATTTTTTTATTTTTTCTTTGGGAGGACAAGGTGAGACAAAGTCTCACTATGCAGTTCAAGCTGACATTAAACTCACTATGCAGCATACACTGGCCTCATGCCATCCTCCTGGCTGAGCCTCCCGAGTGCTAGGATTATAGACATGCACAACCACACTCAGCTGAATTTAGTGTTCTATCCTGGCTACCTTCATTTAGCAATATATATTTTAAAATCCTCTCCATCTTTGCTTGACTTCATAGCTCACTGCACAAGTTAAGCTGCCAAACACACACGTACAAGTTTCATATAGATACACATTTTCAAATCATTTTGATAAGCAGGAGTACAAATTCTGTACAGTAAGACTACATTGAAAATTTCTGAAAGAGCCTACCAAACTACCGTTTGAAAACCTCCATAAGGAACCAGCAAACTTCCCAAACGTCTTATACTACTTTGAATTCCCATCAGCAGTAATGCTGCCTCTTCAAGAGCTATCAACAGTCCTTTTAGTTTTCTTCTGTAATACGCTCGTGATTCCGGCGCTGTACAAATTCTGAGCTCATTCAATGAGTCAAAAATATTCCGACATTTTTATTCTCTGAAAAAAATGCTATGATTTCCTCAGTAGTTGGTAAAATTCACCAATGAACCTATCTATGCCTAGTTCTTTCAGTTTTTGAGGATGATTACTGATCCAATTTCCATAATCAAAATAGGTCCATTCACATTGCCTTTTTTAGCATCAGTTTTTAGCATATTGTGTCTGCCACCAAGTTGCTCCATTTATTCAAGGTTGAAGATATGTGGGTACAGTGGTTCACATATTAATGTCAGTGAGATAGGTAGTTAGAACACCTTCTATTTCTGATCTTGACCATTTTTGTACTCTTTTTTATTTGAATAGTCTGCAAAAAACAACCAATTTTATTGAAGCTTTCATAGAACAAGCTTCTGTTGGCACTGATTTTTTAGTTTTCAATATTTTGATTTCTTCTGTTGTTGTTATTATTATTATTATTATTATTATTATTTCTCTTCCCTTACTTGCAATAGGCCAAATTTGCTGTTATTTTTCATAAAGGAAGACTTTATGATTTTATTGACTTTACTTGCTTTCTAATATTCACTTTAAACTAATAAGCAGTATTTTTGATACATTGTGTAAAATTTAGTTCAAATATCTAGTCTTGCAACTTCAATTAGTGTCATTGTCGTGCGTATTTGTTTTCTTTATTGGTTATACTCAGACCATTCATACCTAAAGTTATTACTGATATCCACCATGTTTCTGTTGCCTATTTGCTTCATTCTTTTTCTTTTCTGACTTCTCTAGTTGTGACATTTCATCTGTTCCTATTTTATTTTCTCTCTTGCATTTAAAAAATAATTGATAGCTGCTCTATAGTTTACATATGTATATAGCTAAGATAAGCATACATTAAATATGTTATTTCATGTAAAGTACAAATACCTTGTAAGAGAACATTCTAAATTCCTTTTTCTCATCTATATGAAAATGCTGCCATTGATTTCATATTTCCATATGCTATGATCACCTAATTCACTGTTACTAGTAATTTTCAATTGTTGATAATTTATATTAGTTAAAATAAAGTAGAAATTTGTATTTCTACCTTCATTTATTCCTTCTTAGATGCTCTTCCATTCTGTAGATTCAGATTTCTGGACCTGTTAACATTCTGTACCTGCCTAAAGAATTTTTTTAAATACACTTTAGCAGGGAAGATTTGCTGGCTGAAAAAAAAAAAGAAAGAAAGAAAGAAAAAGCCCTCTGCTTTTGTTCCCCTGAAAAAGCCTACTTTTTCTTCAACTCCTAGAGAAAAATTTTGCTGGATGTAGGTTTGTGTGCATTTTCCATCAAAAATTTAAAATATATTCTGAACCTATTTCTTGCTTGCACGGTTGCTGATATTAAGTCTACTGTAATTCTCATTCTCATTCCTCCTAGACTCAGTTTTTCCCCCCTTTTGGCTTTTTCCAAGGTTTTTTTCTTTTCCTTTAGTAATCTGCAGTCTGCATATGATATGGCTGTATGTACATTTTTGTGTGCTTCAGGTTCAATGTTATTGATCTTCTTAGGTCCATGACTCACATATGTTTAATCTTGAGAAGACTTTAGCTCTCATTATTGCTAACACTGCCTTGTTCCATTCTTAATCTGATATTCATTTATATATTTTATACCTTTGATATCATATTATGGTTCTTGAAGGTTCTGCTAGATTCTCTCGTTCTTAACTTCATTTCAGTTTTGGAAGTTTCTAATTATCAGTCTTTAGCTCACTTATTTTTTTCTTATTCATGTCAAGTCTACCAGTGAACACATCAAAAAATATCTTTGTTTCCATTATAATTTTTAAATTTCATTTTCATTTTTTGACATTTGTTTTCTGAGCTTAAATTACCCATCTGCTTGGGCATATTGATTTCTTTCACTGTTAGACCCCTTGACATATCAATCAGTTATTTTAAATTCCTCATCTTAAATTCTCACAACTCTTTCATATCTATATGTTCTTGATTCTTGATTTTTTTTAACATATTTGGCACAAGGTCACACTGCACAGCTTGGACTCATAGTGATCCTGTTTTAAGCCTCCCCACAGCTGGGATTACAGATGTGCACCACCATGCCTTAACTCAGTAGCCAGCACACATGTGGTGCTGGGGATCAAACCATTACCCCTGCACTTGCATAGGCAGGTGCTTACTCCACTGAACTATCTCACTGGCCCTTGATTTCTTTTCTCTAGCTCTTTTTCCTCATCTTTTGCCCTTTGTTCTAATTTGTTTATTCAGCATGGACATATTTTATCATGTAATAGGAAGTGAGATTAATTTAAATCTCTACATTCAAAACCTAAATGTCAAAAAATTAAACTATGACTTTTATTGGGTGTTGGTACAAGTGCCAACATCCAATAAATGTTATTCTTGTCTTCTCTAGACATCAGACTGCCCAAATATTTGTCCTCAGAGCCTTCATCTTCCAGCCCTTCCAGCTGAGATCACACTCACTCCTCCAGGGCCCTGCTGCTGTGATGGTGTGGCCTGGGGCAGAGGAAGCTTCTGGAACCAACTACATCAGCATCTCTAAGTGCACAAGTGTCTGCTGATTGGCTCCTCGTGATACAGCAGCCCATCTTTCCCTTCCCCAAGATGTCTGCTTCCTTTCTCTGATCTACTTCCCTAAAGCCCTGACCCCTACTCAGTTTACCCTTTCCAGCTGTCTAACAGTGTCTGGGAATCTAGAAGTGACAGAAGTGAGGAAACTTCTCTTTGGCCATTGTTTTGGAGATTCCTTTGATGTATTTCAAGACTGCCCTTGTCCTTCTGTCTGAAAAGCACACAGGAAATCTTATATGAGAACCTGGTCCCTAGAGTTTCCTGAAAGTAAAAGCCTTCACACAGTGGCAACCCCTCCAAGACAGCAGGGCCGGGTTGCTCTCACTCTCAAGCTAGTCCACACCCATACCTTCCAGTAAGTGGCCAAACCTATCATGTGCGTGTGCCTGCCCATTTATGGTCCCAGCATATCCTGCTCCACATAGGCGGATCTCAGCTGTAACTGTATATTAAACTGTCTTTCCAGATTTCACGGTCATGCTTTTCTTTGCAATCTTGTTGTTCTGAATCATCGAAGAAAACTCACTGATTTTTCAGCTGCCCCAGCCTTTTCTGGTTGTAAGAACAGGAATGATAACTTCCTTTCAAGTTTCCTTATATGTCATAGTTAAAACCAGCATTTCTACCTGCTCTCAGTTTAGCTTCCAAACTAGGACAGCTAAAATAAAATGCATAATTAATTTCCCTTTCTAGCTTGAAAGCAAAGTAAGCAGTATAGTATAGTATGGATTAAAGAATGCAAGCTTAGAATGTAGACTACTTACTTTCAAGGACCTAATTGTTAAAGTTTCAGGAATCTAATCATTAAAATAAAGATAATAATGTGCCTCCTTTTTGCATTTCCTACAAGGAAGATCAGTGCTAGGCAAGTAGCTGAATAAATCATGCCAGTGTATCCTTAAGAACATTCCATACATTTGTTGAATAACTAATTTTACTTTGTAGCAGACATCATGTGAGTTTAACAGTCAATACACCCAAAATAAACCCAGAATCACAAAACCAGAGATGTTACTGGAGGCAAAAATAATCCAAGTCTCTTGTGTTAGACATGAGTTTATATTCTGCATCTACATTATGGCTCAAAGCTAATTTAAGGTGAATAAGAGGGAATAAAAAAATTTTCCCAAAATATTTCACTTAATCAATTGCTAAAACTAACTTGAAGATTTCTTTCAGACTAAAAATCTTCAAAACCATTGCTTATGAGACTAAAGGTAAATAGACAGGAAAGATTAATCTTGTTGGCTAAACTTCTCTCATTAAGGTCTTAGGTTAAAACAAAATTTTTTAACACCTTCCAGAAAAATAGATTCTAGGAGCATAGTACTCTGTCTTTAAAAAAATTATTAAGGAAAAAAAGAAATTTAATGAGGCCATATGCGTATACATCTCAAGTAGGCTTGACATCTCCACCTGTTGTGGAATGTCACACCAGGAATTTGACATTTGAGTCCCTCCAGGCATGCAGAAGAGCCTAGAGTATTAGACATTTCTTGCAGATGGGAGGTAATCAAGTATATCCATCATCTCCAAAACAATTTGGAGAGGCCAGCAGGGTTAACATCCCTAATGAGAGGACAAGGAGAAGTTACTAAAAATTCCTGCAAGAAGCATGCTTTGATCAGGAAGTACATGTTTCAGGGAGAATTTGAAGGTAACAAAGCCTACAGATTAGGTGAGAACAGTTTTATTTCTGTGCATTATTCATTCATATTAAAAGCACTTCTAACTTTTGGCTGTTTCATTGTAACTTCTGTTCAGTCACCACACATTATACCTTGCATAAAATTGTACAGTAGTCTGGGTAAATAAGCATGATATCAGTCACTGAGATAGACAAATAGATAGACAAATATCAATAAGGAGAGCAAGATGGATGGAAAGAAGCACCCAGTACTCACCCAGGACTCCAAAAGAACCACCAAAGCAACAGATAGATAGCTACATTTAGTAGTGAATGACTGAAAATCAACACTAGAAAAACATAAACCTAATATGAATAGCGGATCTTGGGTGATAGCAAGAGCAACAAAATGTCCCAGGCACCTTGTCTCATAGCTACACAGACAAGAGAGAAAGGGTCTTTCCTCTGTTGGGATAAGGGTGAAAGAAAGAGACCCAGATAACTGCCCAAGTGGATTCCTGACAATCCTAGCTAACAGAAAGCTTCACAATCTTCTCACTTGTACACTAAATAGCTAAATAATCTGTATTCTGCACAATAGCCTTGGTTTGGAAAAAGTCTTCACATCCTTACCCTGCAAATTCAAAGGATAATGAAGCTAAGAGCCATGTTGAAAAGGGACCTGTTGTGTGCATTTGGACTGTACCTGGGTTCAGAGGTCCCTGGTATTTCCCTCTCTAGGACCACAGACATTATGTTATAATGGGCTGCTGCCTTGTGAAACAAACATAGCCCCGTAGAGTGATCTAATTCAAGCCTTCTGGGTCCTCTGCAATGTAGGGGACAGGTGATATAGCACAAAGAACAGAGGGTGTTTCTCTCAAAACCTGGGGGAGAAGGTCAGTGAGAGCAAACCTATGGCACATATGTTGCAACAGGCTGTTTGTATCATCAAAACTCAAAAAGTTTTACCATCACTGGATGAGGTATTGTGCCTTCTGCAAGGAGTGCAGTCATCAAGTGTATGTTCAACCAGGTGCAAGGACTAAAAGCGGTTAAATGTTTCCAACCACCTTTACTAAGTGCACACAGGAAACTTGTCATTAAAGCTGGGGAAAGCCCCTGTGGTTAGATTGCTGCCCAGTCAACAGGCCTATTCTGGGGTGGTTTTGAGCAGCTTCCCAATTCTAGCTTCTGCCAAGCTTCTGGCTAATGTGCTGTCCTCCAGGTGCACAACCTAGGAAGATTGACAGAGAAACTCTGCCCCACGCTGCTCTGCATTCAGTCTCTCCTGCAAGTATCTTGGCTGAAAAGAATTTTGCGTGGTTCCAGGTTCAACTGACTCCAGCTCAAATGCTGGGAGATACTACAGTTGAAAGAATCTCAGTTCATGTCCCATACCCAGGCATCTAGAAAAGCCTAAGCTATTTTTTCAGAGATGCACATTTATATTCACAGCAAGAGGAGCATGACCACCACCACCCCATAACTGCATGTGTCTTATCATCCGCTACCATCACACCTTGTCTGATCTCACACTGCTGACAATACTTTGAGTGCCACAGAAAGGGTGTTCTGATATCTGCCTCACCCCTTTTTCTGTGAGGCATCCCATCGCATCAGTAGATAAGTGCTCTAGGTCCCTCATTACTACAGGGGTATCCAGTGCCAGAGATCATTCCAAGTAACTCACTCAAGATTGTCAATGCCTGAGGGAACCCCCATCACACAATAGGACCCACCATTATAGGAGCAAGCAAGCAGTTGCACCTCACACTCAACTGGGTGTGTCACAACTGCCTGAACTGAAGCTGGGGAGATAGCTCAACAGCATGAACACCTGCCTGGAAAGTGCAAGGTCCTGAGTTCAATCCCTGGTATTGGAAAAAAAGAAAGCAAGAAAGCAAGAAAGCAAGAAAGCAAGAAAGCAAGAAAGCAAGAAAGAAAGAAAGAAAGAAAGAGAGAGAAAGACAGACAGAGAGACAGACAGAGAAAACAAGCAACTGCCTGAACTGCCAGAGTATCTGCATTCTTTCATGACTTGCAAAAACAGTGAGTCTTTTCAATTCTGATATAGTGTACACTGTATCTAGTCATGTCATTAAACAAAGCCAAAAAATCTACAGGAAGATTATACCAGGACGACCAGCTGGAGATGAGCTCAATACAGCATATCACAGCAATATTTTGAAACATCTTTATGAGAAAGGCACTTACTAAGAAGCTAAGCTAATCCCATAGATGGGATAGAAATATCTCATTCACCAGCTGTTGAAAAACAAATTTAGGAACATAAGAAATACAAAAAGGTAATTCGATACCCAAACAATCATAACTCTCTAGTAACATATTCCAAAACCTAATTAGACTCAAGAGAATTCAGATGAACAACACTTACATAAATTTGTGTATATGAGGTAGAAATTTAGCAGTGATTGGTTCTTTTCCAAGATGAAATCCTTGGATATGAAGAGCTTAATAATTCAAATAGTTCAACAAAATACAAAATAAAGTTTCAAATATACTACATAAAGCAAAAGAAATAATATCAAAGCCTAAAATTAAGTCTTCCCATTTTTATTCAAACACAAAAAATAAAAATGAAGAAAACAAAAGGAAAAAAGTAAGAATGAAGATACACCAGTTAATGACCCAACATCTCCATCACTGGTTTATCTGATGATGAGGGAATATTAAAAGTATCTCATACTCAATGAAGTAACACCAAAAACAATATTCACATTAGGAAAAATAAGAATGTCTAAGTACAGGAGACTTACAGAATGACAGACATGATCAAAAGAGACCTTCAACATGTGTTATACTCAGACTATCAAAAATACAAGGCAAAAAAGGAGTCTAAAATCTTTAGTAGAACACAAATCACATTTAAGGGCAACCCCACTAAACTAATGGCACATTTCTCCACAGAAGCCATACTGTCCAGGAGTAAATGGGATGACACACCTCCAATCCTCAAAGAAAACAAATGTCAGCCAAGACTACTATAACCAACGAAGCTACTCTTCAGAATTAAGGAGAAATAAAGATTTTTAAGAACTGAAGACTAGAGAATTCATGACTATCAGACCATGCTTATAAAAGATGTTGAAGGGAGTCCTATACACAGAAGTCAAAGAAAAATAAATGCTATCAGAAAGCTTGTGAAAAGATAAATCTCACTTCCCACTAGAAGAGTAGATACCCAAGAGGCCAGGGTGATGGCACAGTGGAATAAGCACTTCCCTGGCAAGTGCAAAGGCCTGATCTCCGGTTCTGCAAAAAAAAAAAAAAAAAAAAAAAAAAAAAAAAAGAATAGATACCCTAAAGAGAATTAGAAATACAAACAAACATTATCAATAACAGTGAACTACCAAAAACAAATATTAGGTGCTAGGGATATAGCTCAGCAGCATGAGATGCTTGGCAGATGCAAGGTTCCAAGTTTGATTCCCAGCACCCCCAAAAAAAACCAAACACACGAATATTAATAGAAGAACAAGAATAGTATTAAAAACAACTAGAAGCAAATCAAACCAGCAAGAATAAGTTAATATATTTCAATAATGAATTTGAATAGAAATGGAGTAAATTCATCAAATACAAAATCCAGGCTGGTTAAATGGATAAAAAACAAAACCTAACAAATGTGCCAGGTATGAGAATCTCACTTCACCAGTAGAGACACAGACTGAAAACGTACACGTGGAAAGTGACAGTCCAAACAAATGGAAACCTACAGTGAGTTAAAGTAGCTCTACCTGCCTGTAACTGACAAAACAGGCTTTACTATCAAACTAGAAGAAGAAAAATCAAGGTCACTGTATAATGCTCAAAAGATCATTTCATTAAGAAGACATAAATATTATAAATTTATATACACCTAATGTCAGTATACCCCATCTTATAAAATAAACATTAAAGGGAAAAATGGGACATTATGTTTTATATTTAAATATTCCTCCAAAGCCTTGTGCACTCATAGGTAGGGCTTTTGGGAGGTTGTTATGGTTTGGGGTTCTTGCAAGGAAAACTATACAATATAGGACACATTTTATAAGATTACTTAATAATGAATCACTCAAAGAATCATTTACAAAGAGTGCAGGAAATCTGTCCACACATTAAGATAAAAAAAACTCTAGCTAAGAGCCTGAATCCTAACATCCTGCATAAGTCCAGCTGAAAATCTACAGTCTATAACAATGCTTCCCACAAGTCTAACTGGAGGCCTAGGGCCACACCAGTTTTCATGTGAGCTTGTCTCATGGATCTGCTCTGGGAAAGTCCAAGGTCAGTGGTGAAGCTAAAAAGTCTGTGCCAGCAGGTTGAAGGATCTGTGCTAGCAGGCTGAGGGATCTGAACTGGAGCCAAGAAGCAATGCTCAAAGAGAGAAGCAGAACTGCCCTGAAAATTACCACAGCCATGCTGAGCAACAGGGAGGTCATGAGCTCCTCAGGAAATGAGGAAAGCTAAGTTCCTTTCTGAGGAGCCAATGTGCCAAGCTCCTCCAGGAGACTGAGCAATTCACTATCTTCCCCTCCGGAGCTAGGAAGTGATGCTCAAGATGAGGACCAGAGCTTCCCCCAAAGTTCAAACTGTAGCCATTCTTAGTGACAATGAGGTCCCAAGCTTTCCCTTCAACTAAAACAATTGCAAAAGCCAGCACGATGGTGTCACCTAGCAAAATAGCCCCAGATAACCAGCAGCTTCCAACATCTCCCCAATAGCTTCCACAAACAGTTTCCCTTGCAGCCTCTCCAACAGCCTCTCCAGTTCTACCTCTTAAGCGGCTATAGCAATCCTCAGGTGGGCCTCCCACACCTAATACCACACTAGTCAGTTCAGCTGAATGTAACAAGTTGACCACTAGTTGGCATCCACTACTGGAAGCAACTGGGTTCTGGGTACATGGTACTCATCAGTGGACTAATAGCTAAATATGATTTAGGAGGTAAAGCCTGGTTGAAGGAGGTGGATCTCTAGGGGCACAGCCTGGAAGGATACACTTCCCTTCCTCCTTCCTTGATCTCTCTCTGCTTCCTGCCCCCACACCATGATCTATTTCTCATCTGCCATGCTGTTGTGTAGTAGACTATGGAACTAGCAGACTATGAGCTGAAACCTCTACAAAACTGTGAACCAATATAAACATCTTTTAATTTGTGGGGTTTTGGATATTGTGTCTCAGCATCAAGGAAGTAGCTGATGTAGGTCCCAACAGAATAGTGGGGCAATGCAATACCCACACTCTTAAAGATTCCCAATTAAACAAACATCAAAATTAAATCCATTTGACCTAAAGTATCATTCAAGAAACATTTATAGAACATTCCCCCTAATAGGTGCAAAAATACACAGTTTTATCAATTCATGCAAAATTTTAAAGAATAAACTATACATTATGTCACAAAACAAGTCAATAAACGTTAAAAAGTGGAATATTCTGCATTTTTTCTGATCAAAATAAAAACAAAGCTATAAATAAATAAAACTTTATAAATCATACAAATATGTAGATGCTGAAAAGTGTAATTTTGGATGAACAGCAGGTTTTTGAGGAAGTCAAGAGAAAAATGCAAAAATCTCTTCAAATAAATGAGAATAGAAACACAGCACACTAAACCTTGGGGATCCAGCAAAAGCAGTACTAACAGGGACATTTATATTAAGAAATCCATAAAAAATAGAAATATTTCAAATGAACAGCCTAGTGATGCACCATCTCAAGGACATAGGAAAACAGGAATGAGTCAAACTCAGAAGCAGGAGAAATAAAAATAATAAAAGTCAGAACAGAAATAAATGAAACACAGACAAAAGAGAATAATACAAAGAACAAAGTTAGTCCTTTGTTTTTTGATAAACAAATTTCATAACCAGAAATGACAGAGAGACAGAAAGAGAAAGACAGGGAGA
>NW_004524585.1:2722227-2722867 GCF_000260255.1 Octodon degus | reverse complement strand
TCTGTGTATTCAAAGTGGTTAGGATAGATATATAGTTACATTCTCTTAATGAATAGAATGATTTGTTCTTATGGTGTTTGTAAATAGGATCTCAAATTCACATCTTGTACAGCAATTAACCACTAAGAAGAATGTATGCAGTGTGTTAATTATTGAAACTGTCCTAACGATTTGATTTGAAACCGTCTCATTGCTATTTGTTTATCAATAAAATTATGAAAAAAATATGTTCAGCTAAATTCAGAAATTTTAAATCATTAAATGTTTATTGCATACCCCTTTCTACTTTGAGAATTCTAAGTATATAAATATATCAATATAAGTTTCTTGATTTTGACACAGAGTGAACTATTATGACTAATACTTAAATTCTTTCTTCTTCGTTTTTATTTTGGACAATTTTAATTGTTATATTCATTTAGCTTTGTAAATAATTTATTTACAGTTTGTCATCTATTATTAATCTCATGCTCTTTATTCATTTCAGAATTTTTCTCTAAAATTCACTCTGTCTACATCTTATATCTTTCATATCTCAATATTTGGCTATAATTTTTAATATGATATGTAATTATTGACTTTCATTAAAGTTAATTTTAAGAAAGCCCAAAGCCACTAGTAGAAAATGATAAAAATTAAA
>NW_004524585.1:2715160-2722127 GCF_000260255.1 Octodon degus | reverse complement strand
GGTTAATAAATACATTAGAGTTTCAGAAGAAAACATTACAACAACTATCATAAAAATATATGAGGATTATTTTTAAAAAGTAAATGCTAACAAATGGGAAAATCTAGAAGAAATGTAAACATCCTATCTGCTAGTATGACCTACCAAAATTGAGCTAAGAGGATATGTAAGTCTTGAAAAGATCACTAACAAGTAATGAGACTGAACCATTATAGGAAGTCTCCCAATAAAGAAATGTGTACAATCAGAAGAGTTCATTACTCAATTTTACCAACTATTTAAAGAAGTAACTCCATAAGTCTCAAACTTTTCCAACCAATTTAAGAAAAATGAACCATTTCAAACTTATTCTATGAAGTCAACATTGCCCTGCAATCAAATCCTGACAAGAACATGACAAAAATAAAAGCTAAAGACCTATACTCCTTCAAAAATCTTCAACAAAACACTAGCAAATTTAATTCAGAAACAACAAAAAGACAATACGCCATGAGTATACATGGTTATATGCCACTCCAAGAATGTAAAGATGGTTCAACACATGCAAATATAATGAATTAAAAAATCCATAATCAGCTCAGCCACTGCAAAAAAGTTTGATAAATTAATGTATCCCTTTGTGATAAAATCATAAACAAATCCAACAAAATAATACTTCAACATAATATAGAATATATGCAACAAACCTGAATGACGTTCCTTTGGAAAACAAAAAGTATTTCCTGTAAGGTCAGGAAGCACGCAAGGATATCCACTCTTGCTACTCAATATAACACTACAAATGTTAGATAGAGAAATTAGGCAAGGGACAGAAAAACTGCACATACAAATAGGAAAGAAGGAAATCAAACTACCAATATTTGCATAATGCATGTTTCTATACATAGAAATTCCTAAAAACTCCACCAAAGTACTATTGGAAATGATAAATCCAGTGACACAGGAGAATACAAAAATGAACATAAAAAATCCCTATTTTTCTATACACTAATAATAAATTTGCTGAGAAAAAGTCACGAAAGCAATTCTATTTAGAGTAGCTACAAAAAAAGATACCTATAAATAAACTTGAAGTGAAAAATGTCTAAAAATAAAATATTTAAAACACTGAGAGAAACAGGAAAAAAAAACATTATCAAGTAGAAAGGATTCTAATGTTCATGAATTGTAACAATTAATATTAACATTTCCCTAATGCCTTAAACAATCCACAAGTAAATGTAATCTCCAAAGAAATAACAATGACATTTTCACACAACTAGAAAGACAATCTAAAAATTCATATCGAATCACAAAAGAACCCAAAAAGCCAAAATAACTATGAGCAAAAATAAAAGACCTATAGATGTCACCTATCTGACCTACTATAAGACACAGCTATAGAAACCAAACCATGGCGAGCAATATGTACAGTGGAACAGACTTGAGACAGCAGAAGTAAGACAATTTGTCTACAGCCAGATGATTCTCAAAGAAGTTGCTAAAAACGTGTACTGGAGAAAAAATAGTCATTATAACCAGTGATGATGGAGAATTTTGATATCCATACACAGAAGAGTGAAGCTGGACCTCTTTCTCTCACCTTATACAAAAATGAAGTCAAAATGAACCACAGACTTTAATGTAAGACACAATATTCTGAAACAATTGCAGGAAAATATAGGCAAAATTCTTCAGGATATTGATATGGAAATCCTTCTAAGAATAGGATTTCAAAAGCAAAAATTAATGAATAGGATTGCTCCAAACAAAACATCCTCTGTACAACCAAAAAACAAGGAGATGAAGCAATCCATAGAATGAGACAAGAGTTTGACAACTATGTGTAGGACAGAAGTTTAATATCTAGGACATAGAAAGAGCTCAAAAGGTAATAATAAAAACAATGCAATTCAAAAATAGGCAAATGGATTAGACCCAGCCCTGGCATGTGAGTGAGACCATCTGGGGCCTGCCAGGTCCTCATGCAACCCAGAGCCAGGCCCGGCATGCAAGTGAGACTGCCTAGGGCCCACCAGATCCTCATTCAACCCACATTCCAGGCCTGGTGTGGAACTCTGCAGCAGAACTCCCTGTACAGAGGCTAGAGGCAAGACCCACCTAGCTGATCTAGGAGCAGAACATCTTGCCAGAGTGACACAGAGGGTTCAGCTCCAAGGGTTGCAGCAGAAAGAAGTGGAGCACAGCAACCAGACCCAAGCCACACTCACTTGGACGAGTTTGAACTTGATAGATCTGGACCTGGTGCTAAAGTAATGACTCTATCTAAGCTCTACACCAAAGGAGAGAAGACAGTAATATACAAATGACAAAGAGAAGGATCAAAATGCAGTCTCAGGTCCTGAGCCCACCCAGAACAAATGCAGAAGACACTAGCATAGGAGAAATTGGAAATCACACACTGTAAATCTCTGAAATAATAGTGTCAGAAGTAAAGAAACAACTGCAGAAAGGAATAGAGGAAATCAGATCAGAAATAATTTCTCAAGTAAAAAAGAAATGATAACTATAATTAAAGAAGTACTAAGTGCTCCTAAAGAAGACACTGATAAAAAAAAAGAACAGAATATAAAAATGATAGAATCCTTGAATAAGCAATATAGGAAAGAAATAGAATGTATGAAGCAGATTCAAAGTGATATAGAGAAAATTAAAACCTCAATCACATTCTGGCAAAACAGTCAAATGAAAATGAAAATAGACTTTCAGACCTTAAAGAAACCATTGCAGCTAGTGAAAAAGTAAGAAAAGGGCTCTTAAAAACAACTAGGATTCAGGAAAAAAATAGTTCAACATCTGCAAGATGATGCAAAGATGAACAATGTGAGACTAATAGATATCAATGAGAAAGAAGGAGTCAATCTAAATGATATAAAAAGAATATGGATGGAAGTAATAGCAGAAAACTTCCCAAATATGGGGAAACAATCTGACATTCAGGTAACAGAAACAAATAGAAATCCAAATAACATCAACCCAATTAAAAACACACCCGGAGATCTGCCTAACCCCAGGCCTTGTGAGTGTGAGGGAGAGCTTCTGTGCTCTCCTGCTCCTGTGGGACCAAGCCCAGGCCTGCCACAGGAGAGAGACCATTTCCCATGCTCTCTGGAACTCCCCACCCTTCCCGAGTGAGCCCAAGCCCACCCTGTGTGTGAGAACTTCTACCATGGTTAGGCAAGATCCTAAGAAGTATCAGCAGGTTGTTGAAACTAGCAGTTACTTGGTGGGACTCTCAACCTGACTAACTATATACGCTGATACATGTGAGCTGAGCGACTGCACTGAAGACAGCAATGCGTAATAGTGGGGTCATGCTTGGAATGCCTGTAGTTCTGGTCTTCTAAATACATACTGCTTATCATGACATACCAATTATGGCCAGACTATATCTCAAGTAAATGGTTTGTTGTGTGTTTTTTTTTTTAAGGATAATAAATGGGGGGAAAAAAATGTCACAGGACTGTCCTGCTATAATGATGTGTATGATTAGATTTCTAAATTTTTGTGTAAAAATATTTAACTGCTTATTCATATTTTTAAATATCTTTTAAATTCTTCTTTCATATACTTTAGAGACTTAAAAGTTTAATGTATCAATTTTTGATGAAAAATACATGTTCCATCTTATGCCTAAGATGTTTGATATTCAGACAGATAGTGAGGTTAAACCCAATTGCATATGTTGTAGGGTAATGATAAGCTTCTTTTCTGGAGGGTTAACAACCTAAATTTGCAGTACAAAAATTAGAGAGAAAGAAAGGCTTCAAGGACAGTCAACATTTTGGCCCTAGCCTTTCAAGGTCAGCAAGGACTCGGTACATAGGAGAACCTATACTGTAACAACATTTAACTCAGTTGTGTCCCAAATTTTCTGATCAAGGAGATTATGGGGCCACAGAGTAATGTGATCGATGATGTAGTGTGTGCCTAAAGAGAGTCACATGGAGAGAAAACATTCTCTCAGGCTCTCACTGAGAGCAAATTGGTCAAGCAATGGTCATGACTCATCCACATGGCTGATACTGACAAAGGATCCACAAAGTGCAGTACAGGGTTTCAGGATAAGTCCTGAGGGGACTTGACTGACCTTGTCAGATACAAAAGTTACATTTCTTGACATATAGGTCTTGTTTTATCTTGGTCTTATCCATCCAGCAGAAAAGTATAGAAACAAGGTATGAAAAGTGAAGCCATTTTAATATGCAGAGTTGTGGAAGGCTCAAGTCAACAGATTCGTACATTGTCAGTCCTGTGGATAACCCACTCCTATTGTGGAGTACTGGACTATATTGGATTATTTTTCTGAATTAATGCACCTAAAATATTTGGATGGCAATAGAATACCCATCTCTGACAAAACTAAACATAAAAAGGAGATATAAATGAAGGAAAATTTTGTATCTGTATATACAAAATTGTTAGAATAGATATATAGCCACTTTCTCTTAATTCAATAAGAAGAAAGATTTGTACTCGTAGTGTTTGGACAGAATATCATGTTGGCATCTTGGGCTATGAATGACTACTACAAAGACAACAATATGCAAGGTATTAATTGTTGTAATTCTCCTACCAACCTGTTTTGAAACTGTCTCTTGTAATTTTTTTCTCAATAAAATTAATTTTTAAAACAACAACAAAAAAACACACCCAGACATATAATAATCAAGATCACAGAAATTCAGCACAGGAACAGTATACTAAAAGCCACTAAAGAAAAGAAACAGATCACATTTAAAGGAAAACCCATCAGAATAATGGCAGATTTCGCTTCACAAATGATCATGGCAAGAAGAGCATGGAGCAAAGTATTACAAGTCTTGCAAGAAAACAAATTCCAACCCAGACTGATATATCCTGCAAAACTCTCTTTCAAGTATAATGGAGAAGTCAAATACTTTCATGACAAAGAACAACTAAAGAATTTCATGATGACAAAGCCAACCCTACACAGACTACTAAAAGGTGTTCTAAAGAGGGAGCAAAATGACCACAACTCCATGAATGAGAATAAAAAGAACCAATCAAATAGGTCAAACAAGTGAACACAGGAGAATAAGAGGTATACAAAAGCAGTCTTTCAATTATTCTTTTGAATATAGCAGCAAAATATTTCCATAAGCATACTCTACAAATGAACTTCTCCTGCATCCTATGGGTCATGACTCTATCTGGGTATACATGGTAGACATCAAGGAAAGAGTAGGTCAGTCCCACAAGTGACACCTGGCCACCAGCAAGTATCATGGACACTATCCATGTCCATGATATACTAGAACTTTGTGTGAAATCCTATCCCCAAACTATTATAAGTGCTGGTCATTTAATTGCCATTCCAGTATTTATCTTGTTTTATTCTTAATAATTCTTTACTATCATGAAAACATTTTTTAGTTCAATTGTTTTGAAACATTTAATTTTTAATTAATTAGTATTTAATTTTCTAAATATTGATTAATATTAATTTTTGTTTTAAGATTTATGCTATATATTTGACTTACAATCTATGTAAAAGACATAGTATGATAATTTCTAGTATTAGGAACTTTAAAAAGTGTATTTCCATTTTCCATTGACTTTATATTACTTTTTCCTTGTCTTTTACACACACATACACACACACACGAAAAAATGTTTGTAACCTCACATAAGATTGATGCTATTTCATAGAAATATTTAATGACATTTTAAATTGATTCATCTAATATATTTTACATAGTCCTGCATAACTATCATTTTGAGAGCTCTTTATTCTTTATCCAGGACCATACAGCAACTTCTCTTGCCTTCTGAATTATATCCATTGTTATTTCCTATATGCTATGTCTGGAGGTATTAGAATATTCAGAGTTTGTATACCTGGAAAATATTTTACTTTTACTTTTCAAAAGTATGTTTTCTAAGTATAAAATTCAAAGAGGAGAGATCTGATTTTTCTTTCCATCCTTTAATTAGTCTAGTTTCTTAAACACATTGTGGGTTTTTTTTTTCTTTCCATTGTGGAATAAAATAATACAATTTTGTTCTTCCATAGTTAATATTTTTTATGTGTATGACTTAATGATTTTTTTCCTTACAATAAGATTTGGACAATTTCATTTTTGTGTATCTTGGCATGATTTTATTCAAATTTCTTCTACAAAGGTTCATTTTCTTGGAAATGTGGTGTTATAAGTCCAACTATGAGTGTTTGGGAGAGCTTCCTGCTACCCTGAGCCGGCGGGACCAGTCCCAGCCGAGGGAAAGCATGGGCCAGACCCTCTTCCACCCCCTTGGGATGCCCCCCACCACCCCCCAAGACCTCCTCCACCCTGCCCGCCGAGAAGGAATTTCTGCCACCTTCCGGGAACCCCTAGACCCAGTCCTAGCCCAGGTCCGGTGAGTGTGTGGAAGAGCTTCCTGCTACCCTGCGCTGGCCTGACCAAATACCGGTCCCATCCCAAGCGCCCTGTGGGCAGGACCCACTCCCGCCCATTTGGGATGCCCCCAACCACTCCGCAGCACCTCCCCGACCCCGCCCACCAAGTGGGAATTTCTGCCACATTCTGGGAACTCACAGACTCAGTCCTAGCCCAGACCCAGTGAGTGTGAGGGAGAGCTTCCTCTTCACCCTACTCCACATTGCCCCCTCCAGGCACAGCTCAGGCCTGGCATACATGCCTGGGTTGTAACCATGCAGCTGCAATCCCTACAGAGAGTATAGACTATAGATCCACACAGATAGTCCAGGAGCAGAACATCTTGCCACAGGGGCACAACAAGTTCACCCTCAAGGGCAGCAGTGGGAAGGAGCTGAGCACAGCAGCCAGAATCAAGTCAGGCACAGCTGGATAAGTCCAAACTTTGAAGAGCTGCACCTGAACTTCAGTACGTGCGAAGGTTATAACTACAACAAAGATCTACAACAAAGGTCAGAAGACAGTGCTACACAAAATGATGAGAAGGAACAAAATGCAACCTCAGA
>NW_004524585.1:2691754-2708191 GCF_000260255.1 Octodon degus | reverse complement strand
AAAATAAAATAAAAACAGGCAAATGAACTGAGTAGATATTTCTCAAAAGAATACAAATAGCCACAAAATATAGTTTTCAAAAACTCACTGCCGTTAAGACTTCAGAAAAATGTGAATCAAAAGATACAATGAGATACCATCTCACACAAAATAAGTATTATCCCCAAAAATGGCAAAATGCTAACCAGGATATGAAGAAAAATGAATTCATATATCACAAATGGGAATGTTAATTAGTAAAAATGTTAAGAACATCAGTATGAATATGTCTCAAAAAACTAAAAGTACACCTACCATGTGATATACCTATTGCACCTCTAAATATATACCCAAAGAAAAATAACTAAATTCAAGTCGATCTACTCTTGCATCATATCAAGTCATGAAGCTATTTTTTCACTTTGTATGATGTAACAGCAATCAGAAAGTTTCTGACTGTATATATAAAATAAGTTGAATTATAACAGATGAGAACCTAAAGTGATGAAAATATTGGTCTCACTTCAATTTTTCCTACAGTACAGGATTTACATTCTAAATAATATTGAAATCTAGAAATAAAAGAAATCAGATACAACTTACTCTCATTATTGAGTGAGGTGCAGTACCAAAGGCAGTAACATCACAGAATGATAGGATCATTAAAGTCCAAGCAGGGTAAAGATAGTCTGCCTCATCAGACAAATGAGGAAACTGAGAACCAGGGAGTAAAATCAAACATACACATACTAAAAAGTGAGTGCCAAAAGTTGTGTCAGAGCCAAACATAAAGCACTGGGAATGAAATTCATTATTGATCCTCTTCCTTGTACAATGTAAGATTATTAGAAATACCGACATATATTCATTATATTAACCACTCTTTATCTCTTCAATATGAAATGATACCAGTACCTAAGGATGTTTTCTTTGCTTTGTAAGATGCTACAATGTGCACAGAGACCTCTCTAGAGGTAGAAGTGTATTCTATTTCATTCCAACCTTCATATCAAAATTCATAGAACCTTATAATTCTTTTCCTGCAGGAAATACAATCTTATAGCAGTGTTCATCTTATAAATGAAGCCATTTAAAGTCACAGAATGATCCCAGGGCATCCATAGCACATTGAGTGAACATAATACCTTTGTATATGTCTTATATTTGCCGTGTATTCCATTGATCCATTGAAAAATATTTTGCTTCTTATAAGAGGCACAAAGGGGCATCCACAAAGAGTGCAGTGTTCCTTATACTTCAAATTCTACCACTAAATAGGGTGGATGGGTGATGTGAACAAGAGATCAATCAATACATGATGTTTTATTACTAGGTGTTCATAATTAATTCAGTTGTCTTTTTGCTTGATGCTTTCATATGAATGCCTGGAAATTGGGGTACAAATGTTCATGGGTCACATGTGTACATTTTAAGGAGCACACACAAATAGCACATTTAAAAAAGCACATTTTCAAGCCTGTCTAGCCCCATTTACTCTTTCCTCAAATTTATTTGCCGCATACTTTGAGGTAAAAGCACCATTGAGAATCAGATTTCTTGCTCCCTCTTTCATAATTATTCTTTTTCTATTTTGCAAAAAAAATAATAATAATAACATCGTCTTCCTGTGTAAAAATTTCTGAAACAGGAAACAAGAGAAAACGCTGAAATTTTCACGTTGGATGTTAAGAAAATGAATAGCTTCACTGACAGGTAATATTTTACAAGTTAAGTGTATCCAAATGTTTTGCTTTTAACAAAATTGAAGAAAGATCCAATCAGCACTGTCAGTGACAAATCATTAAATATATATTTTGCTGATAAATGGCCATGTTTTTATTGGCATATAATTTGCAAAGATTTAAAGCAATGAGTGAGCCTCTTGTAAAACAAAACAACTCCATTTCCATAGTTCCTTCAGAGTTATACCCATAAAAATAAACAAGATTAGATTCTGAAGCCTCCTGCAATGTAACAAAAAAATGCTTATCAACTAATTGAAAGAATGAGGTCTGCTGTGGTTTGTGTCTAGTTGTCCCCCCAAAGTCTCATGCAGTCATGGGATAGACATCTAGAGTTTGTGATTAACTGGAGATCCACTGGGATTATGGGTGAGTGCTGTTGGGATTACGGGTGTGAGTACTACTCCCAGCCTGGGGCGGAGAGCCTCAATGCAACATAAGGGAGACAGACGTGCTCCTTCATCCTCCCTTTTGCTTTTCAGGTTTTGCTGCCTTCTACCACTCTGAACTGCTGCCCTCTGCCATGTGCCAGTCTGCCTTGAAGTTAGCTGAGTATGGACTGAAACCTCCTATAGCTGTGAACTAAATAAACTTTTCCTTCCTTCATTTTGGGTGTTGGGTATTTGTTCCAGCAACAAGAGAAGAGTAACTGAGACAGAATTTGGTACCAGAGAAGTTGGGTCATTGCTATGGTTAAATCTGACCATGTGGATTCCAAGCTTTTGGGAATGGAAAAGGGGAAGAGATAGAAAAAGTTCTGAGACTTTGCCTATAAGAGAAGCACTGGAACAGCTTCGCCTGTTTTGCATGGGATATTCTGGTCAGAGCTCAGACCAGAAGGCTGATAGAAATTCTGACTGTAAAAAGCAGTCTGGGGAGGTTCCTGCTGGGAAGAAGGACTGCATTGGTTGTTAGACTAGGAATGATTTTTGTTATAGTGTGGCAGAAAGTTTGTCTGCATTTTGCTTATATCCAGAGACTTTGCCTGAGACTGAGATTAAGCATGGTGGACAATTAATCTTTTTAAAGAAACTTCAAAGCAGCTAAATAAGGAGGCAGCAACATGGCTATTGTTGGGGACTTTTAGTCAGATTTATGTTGAGAATGAAGAGCAAAGAACACAACAGTATTATGTAAAATGTGAGTTTGGCCAGAAAGGATGCTCCAATAAAGCTGTGGACTGCAAAGATAGAGCCAAGAGGATTTCCACTGCCAAGAAGAAGCAAAATAATGGAAAGGATGGCCTGAGGGCATCACAGGAGTTGGCAGATCTTCACCCTTTGAAGCCTCAAAAACACAAGGGTAGCAGACTTTGCCTTAGGGGAAAAGCCCCAAAGCCCCATGTTCCAGAATGACAGCAGCAGAGACTCCAGGCTCCAGAATGGTGCCAGCATAGAGAATTTGTTCCTCAGATTCAGGGTCAGAGTACTCAGTGATCCAGATACTCAACCCCTATAGCCAAGAGAGAAGAAAGCCTGACTCCAACTGGCAGCAGACCTTGGCATCATCCATGTGGTACTGGTTTTAGATGCTTGCAGGATGCAGGAGTTCTGAGGTTAAGAAAGCTTCCATCTAGACTTCAGAAGGCCCGAGAGGCCAGGCTGTGTGCCCCTGAGAGGGCAGTGTATAAGGCTGTGAGTGAGAAGCCTATGCAGTGGAAACTGGAGAAGTTTGGAAAAGCAGGAATGTGGATCATCTAAGGGAAACTGCAAGGAGGGATCAAAGCAGGCCCAAGAGAGAAGCCATAGGAGCTACCACCAAGAGTGCCATAAGAGAGAGCCACATGGAGCTCACAATTTGTCACAGATTGCATGTGATGTTTCACATGGAACTACAGGACTTAATGTTTGTCCTGTTGGATTTTGGACTTGACTTAGTCCCAAAGCTTGGTATCCTGCTGTGTGTACTTTTTGGAATGGTAATAGTTATCTTATGCCTTTGGATGTTGTAATTGTTTAACTCTTTATTTTTACAGGGGGAACTTGCCTTAGATCTTAGAGGAGACTTGGGACTTGGAATTTTCAGCAATGCTGAAACTGTTGGGACTCCTAGAGATGGACTCAAATTATTTTTGCATAAAGGGATGTGCATGAGTCTTTGTCAGTACAGAGGTAGGAAGTTATGGTTTGTGTCTAGTTGTCCACTCAAAGCCTCATGCAGTCATGGAGTGGACTTCTAGAGTTTGTAATTAACTCATGATTCACTGGAATTATGGTGTGAGTACTACACCCATCCTGGGGTAGATAGCCTGAATGCAACATAAACAAGTGATAGACTTGCTCTTTGCAGCCATTGTCGCTTCTCCTCCTCCCTTGGCTCCATGCTCTTTACCATCGCCATGAAAGGTTGCTCTCTGCCTTGTGCTGCTCTGCCGTGGAGCCAGCCAAGTATGGATTGAAACCTCCAGTAACTGTGAGCTAAATAAATCTTTCCTTTGCTAATTTTGTGTATCATGTATTTGTACCAGCATCAAGAGAAGAGTAACCAAGACAATATGAAAAAAGGATTCCAGGAAAACCATATTTTACAAAATTGTTCTTTTAGGAACATTACAACTTGTAGGACACAAAGTTAGCCAAGGCTATCTCTGTGAGTCCTGCCCAGGTTGATTTATGCTTCTTTTCTTCCAGGCTCATCACATCCAAAATTCCCTAAGGATACCACAAGCCTGTAAGTTGGCTTAGCTGAGAAAATCGAGAGCACTAATCTGACCTCCACATAAAGGGAAAAGGGCTCATTCCTTTCTGGCATCTCTTGTAAGGTGCACCTTTATCCTGAGCGCCATCACTTCCACAATTTTCCAGCCCTCAAAAGAAACATAAAACTCATTTTTCTGCTTTCAAAATGAAGAGCTCATCTCTCCACAGGGACTGCACCCCTCCTTTGAGTGTATGCTTTTAAACCCCTCCCTAGAAAATCCCTTGATATCTCTTACTGACTCATTCAGAAAATTCTTTTCTTTCATTGAAAGTGATGGGGAGGTAGAGAAAGAAAAAGCCCCAGAGGCCCATGTCCCAGATCAGTGGATGGATTGAGCTTAGGCTCCTCATCTCCACTTTGGGAAGCCCCAAGAAACTGTGCAGTGGCAATGTTATGGTGCAGTATAAAGCACTTCACCAGATGCTGAGCATGTGCCAGCACCATGTTCCTGTACTTCTGATCCTCCAGAACCATGATCCGAGAGATGCCTAACATTTACAGATTACCATCTCTGTTATTCTGTAATAGCAACAAGAGATAGTATAAGGCATCATTCATTAAGACCTCCAGTATTTAACACAGTTTCTCCATAAAAAAACAACCTTAATATTCTTCATTTTAGTACTGTTTTTACTATTCCTTTCCAAGCTTTCCTGTTTCTAGGCTCTTAATGTATGAAATGCTAGTGATAAACCATACATCTCAGTTATAAGTCTCCAGAATGTTCACAGTCTGTGCCTATTTACACTAAAAACACATTGCAATACTCTACAAGATATCTTTCTGTTTTCAGAAAATCTCTTCCAGACCACCATGCTATACCTGCACAGTGGCTAGCTTATCTTCTTTCATGAGAAAGATCTGAGTTAAAGTTACACAAAAAATTAAATACACCATTAATCTAGCATCATCAAGCATTGATCATTGATCTTACCTGCTACTGATTATTTATACAAAACACAAGTACAAGAAAAAGAAACAAAACTATTTTTTAAAAAAAAAAATGCCTTAATGGCAATTGTAGAAAAAAAGCACATTTTCTTGAATTCAAACTTTAAACTGTAAATAATTAATTTTAAAACAAATAGAATTCTCAACATCCAATGATTAAAAAATAGAACTAGGCAAAACAGAATATCCAGTATAAAATAAATGTTCTTTCCAAATACCATCCACATGTATAGCTGATTGCAAAGCACTCTAAGATGTGCCCACAGGATTAGAAAAGAAAATTAGAGCACAGGACTGAAGAACTGAAATTAACTTGGCTGCTAGAAGTCATAATTTCCCATACGTCATTTCTAAATCTGACACCACTAAACCATTTGAATATTTATGAATATGATTATTCAGATGTTAACGATGTTTTCTATGTAAAAAGTCAGCATGCTTAAAAAGTTAAACCTTCAAGAGCTAAAAGGAATAATGGCCTTTTATTGTTATTCTTTTAAACTTTTTGATAACCACCTCCAATCTCAGATAATTCAATAGTTTACTCACACACATTCACCTTTGTATGCATGTAATTATTCATATCTGGGTACACAAAATTTAGACAGAGGCAATTTTTCAGAATAACACATTCATCTGCTCTACTACAAATTGTTTTCATCTATCAAAATTTCCTTTTGAGGGAGTATTATCCTCATTTACTGCTTTGTATTTTGTCACAAGAAATATTCCCAGGTCTTTCTCTTCCTTTCTCTCTCTACCCCCAAACGTACCTCTTTTGATGCTACTTGTCATACTAGTCTCCGATTTCTCATGATTTAGGTTACTTCCTCAAGTCAATCTACTACAACAAGTTTTTGAGGATAAAAGTTTTTGGAACACTTACTACTTCAGTTTATAGTTGCACATCCATTATTATAGTTCTCCTAGTGACCTTAAGGTTTCCATTCACCCGGATTATTCTGACTTTTCCTCATTTCCCACTCCACAGGGAAAATTATCTCTTTAAACATATCCTATGCATTAAACATATCCTATGAGAAATCATCCATATTGGAAATTGTTGGCTGGTCTTACAAAAATCCTCACCTACATTAAAAATTGAAATGATAATTTCAGTTATCAAAGAGGGCAGAAAGAGAGCTCAGTTGAGCAAAACTGCACTTATTTCTTAACCAACTTGAAGTTTAGAAACCAGGCAAAGAAAAAAAATTAAAATAAAGAAGACTAATGTAAAAAGAGACTATCACCAGGGACATTGGACATTTATTCTTTATAATAAGGTATGTGTGCTTTTCATATCACTTGTATATTTTTTGGTGTGGGGATTTCTAGTGATGGGCAAAAACCAAGATTTTTTTTTTTACTTTAAGCTGAATTTCAGGGTTATCTACCTACCTCTTCACTACTATGAGAACAAGGAAGGTTGCTTCAGCTGACATTGATCGAAGGGTGGTCTTTGTACATAATACTGTCCATGGCATATAATGGGAATTTGATAACAGTATTATACTTTTAGCAAAATAGTACAGAATACTAGTATAAAAGTTAGTGTAAGAGCCTGCCAAATAGCTCAGCAGATTAAAGCACCTGCAAGCGCAGGGGCAGGGGCTTGGATCCCTGGGCTTGCCATGCTGGCCCTGCCCCCAGGGCATGCTGAGACAGTAATTGAAACTGGGCATGGTGGCTCCTGCCTGTAATCCCAGCTCTTGGGAGGCTGTAAACAGGCCGATCTCTATGAGTCTGATCTAGTAGTGAGACCCTGAACACCCTGTAGACCCTTCCCTAAAATACAAAAAAAGTAATATAACACTAACTAATGTACATGAATTATAGCTTGAATCTAGAAGAGTATTTAATTTCCAAAAGCAAATGGAATTAGACTTGACCTATACAAACCTGTCCTTGCCACCAAACTAAAGGTTTTTCAGGTGTCTTTTTTTGAGAATTAAAATTTTAGCAAGAGAGTTTAGGAATCTTTTATTTTTGGTTTATGGAGAAGAGGTCTTCCAATGCTTATCCAAGTTGTATACCTAGTTAGTTGTGAAACTGGAACATAGGTCTTTTTCATTTCTCAAGCAAAAATTTAGACATTAAACATGTAGCAATTCTATTTAAAGGACACTTGATTATTCACATTGCTGTCATCTAAATATCTGTTTGTAACATAAAGAAATTGATATTATACACATTTGAGAAATTGGTATTGTATATATTTGAGAAATTGATAGAGAAAAAATATTTTACATTGCATTATGATATAAAACTAGAATTTTTTAAAGTTTTAATTCTAAAAAAAAGGCCAAAGAAGGAAAAGAATAATTTGCTACTGTACTTACATTACATAAACTATCTTTATTCTCATCCTTAAAGTGAAGTATTATTTACCTTCTAACAGTGTTTTTCATTGTGCATGATTTTGGGGGAAGGAACAAATTGGTAATTATCTCCACTAATGAAATGTGCAATCATTTCAGTAAGGTTTTAAATGGGGCACAACTTGCATTCATAAGGCCCATTGAATAAATACTTATTAGGAACAGCTTAATGATTTAATGTTTGATTCATGTGTTTTCTGTCTGTGGTTAATTCTTACTGCATATTTAGGGCAATTAGAAAATTTGGTTTTCCTTCTCTTTATGTATAAAATCCTCCTACAGTATTCAAAAAATTCAGCTTAGCAAAACAACAAAATGAAAATGAAAGTTTTATCCATTCCCCCAAAGATAGTTTATATAATGTAAGGACAGTAGCAAGTTATTCTTTTCCTTCTTTGGCCTTTTTAGAATTAAAATTTGTAAAACTTATAGTTTTATACCACAATGTAATATAAAATATTTTTTCTCTATCAAATTTCTCAAATGGATTCAATATCAAGTTCTTAATGTTATAACTTTATCTCTGGTTATGGTACACAAGATTCTGGTTAAATTTATCCAGTTAACAAAGTCAGCTTTTGCTTAGTATTAGCAAGTAATAAATTGTAACTATACATAAGTATCCACGTGCTTCAGTAAAAGATACCCACAATGCTGAGGGAGAAAGATAGCATTTTGTCCATGTTTGAGTTTCAATTCAAGTTGTCAAACTGTGTTGATAAATTAAGAAGAGCTTCCACACAGAATAAATTCAAAGCAACCTTGAAAACACTCCATATTATATTCTTCTACAACAAACAAATGTATATATCACTATATTAGAATATGCTTCTCATTATGCTTTAAATTTACATATATTGTGTAAGGCTGTGAATGCTAATAACAATAAAACAAATCCCTTTCACAGCATTTTAAAGTTCTTAGTTAATAACTTCAAAGAATGACAATAACCAGTAGAACTCTGCATACATGAATATTTTCTTGTATTTAAAACAGTTTGTTAACACCCTTGTTGACTATTCAGACTGTTATCTGTTTTTTCTATGTTTCAGGATTCCTAACAGTAAGTGATGATGCTGTGGCAGGTGTAGATTTCACATGCTTCTATATTTACCCACACCATTTCCCCTTTCATTCTGATACTTTGTTGGTAACAGAGAAGGAATTACGTGTGTAATTCATGAGTGTACTGCACTACTTCATAGGATTTTTACTTCCACTTCCAAAAGAGGAGAAACTCATGTCATTTGCAGTATTAATCAAAATTTAGGTTGCCTAGTGTTTTTGTGTTTTTCTCTTCCTTCAGCAATTTTCTCCATTCCTGAAAAGTACCTCCCTGAGTGAAATTGCACTTGAAATGAGCATGCCTGTTTATGTGCTAAAGACAGATGGAGAAGGAAAAAAGAAGAGGGATAATTAGAAGAAGATGGAAAATATATTGACATTTAAATGTTCTTTTCTTTCAGATGTTCATCCCACAACCTTCTCATTTGTGCTAAGATGAAGGAGTCAGCAGAGATACACTTTTAATTCTTCTTTGGTATTTCCTCTTCATTTACTGAGGGGCTGATATCCAGCTTCCACATTGTATAAGAAAACAAAATAAAATAGAAAAACAATATCCATGGAAGAAAGGATAAAAATTAATACCTTCAGTGTTACAGGAGAAGAAGCCTTACATAAGAAGGTAGCAGTAATTTTTGTATATCACAGTTAAGATACAAACAGTACTGGCTTCACTCATTCATCATGCCATGTGGGCACAGCACATTATGTTGCCACCACATTGGCAATGTGGCTAAATTCTAAATGTGTGCATATGTGAGAAAACAATGTTACATACATGGACATGTACACAGAGGTGGGAGACATTGAAGCAGAAGAAAAATGTTACCTAAGAAAAGAACATATAAAAGAGTAAGTCCATGATACAGTTAGGAAATAAAGACCATTTACTGGATGTACTACAAAGATGAGCTTTTATTGCCATAGTCCATTTTAAATTTTCAGGTCTTTCCATCCAAATAACAAAAAGAACAGTGACTATAGAGGCATTGTATTATGAAGCAGAAATGTTTGGAGATTGTGCTCTTCTGAAGAATTTGTAGTTCAGGCCCAGCTCATAATCTCTTATTTCAAGACATGTTTTGATGAAAATATACTAAAACAACTCTGCCAGTTTTGCTATATAAATTGTTTTTATGTGTTGAAAACAACTGAAAGTCATACAAGAATTAACTTCTTAGGAGGTCTTCATATATCCTGTATCCTACTTTTCAAGTAATTGCAGTCCATTATCTTCTTTGCACCTGCTTTAGATTGTGTAGGCAAGAAACTACAATTAGAAGTCCAGTAGCAAAGAGGGAAGAAGGAAGGAAGGAAAAGAGGGAAGGAGAGAGGGAAGGAGAAAGGATAAAAGGAAGGAAAAAAGAAGGAAGAAGAAAATAACCCTCTGAAAGTTAAATTTTGAAATTGAATTTACATGTCTTTCAAATAAACACTTGTGTACCCTCATTTACACAATTCTTTACATTACTCTGTGGCCAAAAGCACACCCATATTTTATTTGCTAAACTCTATCAGAAAGGGCCAGGGAGATGGTTCAGTAGAATAAATGCTTGCCTGATAAGCACAAGGGCCTGAGTTCAATCCCCAGTTCCACCAAAAGAAGAAGGAGGAGGAGGAGGAGGAGGAGGAGGACGACGACGACGACGACGACGACGACGACGATGAGGACAAGGACGAGGACGAGGAGGAGGACGAGGAGGAGGAAGAAGAGGAAGAGGAGGAGGAGGAGGAGGAGGAGGAGGAGGAGGAAACCCTGTGCTGGATCATACAGGTAACAAAATGAGCAGTAGGGAATCATGGCTTTAATTGGCAATAAGAGATGACCATGAGATATTGCACCATCAGAAATCCAGGTAATTTTTAAGAGATAGAGTTCTGGAATTTAGACCCCACAACCTCATGCTTTCCTCATACTACGCCCAACATTTTGATGCTCTTTCCCCAGGTTTTTCCTATCTATCAGTTGGCGAATACAGAAATATTTCCTTCCAAGGGTGGTTGTGAAAGTTAAATGAGAGGAGTATAAATGGATTTGTCATTTAAAGGGTCCATAAAAACAAGAATTGACTTTGAGCGTTATATACTTTGAGTACTTTATACTTCATGGCTCAAGGAGCAAAAGCTCTTAATAATATGGACCTGGCCTTCAGCCACCCCTCTAACACTGACTATTTCAATGACCTTGAACCGCTTATTTATGACTTCCAGGGATCTGCATCCTTATGTTTACACCAATGCTAATGTCAGAGATACTGTGAAGATAGATATAAGGATACAGAAAGCACCATATAAAGATACACAAAGCAGGACATCTTCTTAATTTCACAATAAAGAAGTTGATAAAGCGATCTCAAAACAATCCCATTTTGAGGCAACCCACAAAATCAAGGCTGTCCACCACCTTATACCCTGCAGGTCTGGGGCCAAAGAAAAAACTAGGAAGTCATCTCCTTTCCTATCTCCTAAAATACCAAATTTTATCAATTCTGTTTATAGATATTTTTTTAATCTGTCTCTCTCTGTATTTATACCACAGCCACCCAGTTCCCAATTCTGTCCTTTGCCTTCTTGGCCAAAGCACTCTCCATGGGTTCTCAGGCAGCATCTACTGCCTCCCCCATGCTTTCCAAGCAAGCTTATACCCAAGATTTGAACACATCATTGCCAAATTCTGTACATGCTCCCTCTGATGCCTCACTAAGTACACATCCCCTTCCCCTCAGCTGAACCAGGATTTCCTCAGGGAAGCTTTCTCACGTTGTTCTAAAATTAAAGGTTCCGCACTCTAAATGCTACTGTTTCCACTTTCCATCTCTCCCCACAGCCCCTAACAAACTTTCTTTACAATATTTAGTTAACTTTGTCTTTCTGTTAATTAAGACTACAGTAGCAACAGGACAATGTTCATAAGTCAGATTCATCTGTAAGTCAACAAAGTGAGTCTGATATACCATTGATACAAATATACAATATAAAGTCTAAAAAGCACAAAAATATATTGCATATTGTCACACTGTACAGTAAGTGCACTGCAGCAGAGCCATGACAATGTCCAGCAGATACAAGAGCTACTTCTTTTACCTGTTGGCATCTACAAATATTGGTACTGTGAGGTCTGTCCGTATCTGTGAAAATTCAGAACTCCAATGTTCATTAAGTCAGGGACTTACCCTAGTCATGTCTATATGCACCTTTTCTTATAGAGCTCAGCACAACACCTTAGCATAGCCAATGGCAAATGGCTGCAATCTTCAGTAAAATCGATGAATTTGGGTCGAGGATATACAATTCCATCACAGGAGGTATCATACATGAAAGATGATATGAAAAGAAATAAACATTACATTTTGATCTATGAAAAGAGGTTCCCCCCTCCCAGGACTTCTTGAGGGAATAAAAATTGCAAATAGTTTCTAGTTTTTATTTTTTTCATACAGACAGAAGAATGCAACTTTAAAACTTCCCTTTTCCTTCCCCAACACTCAAATCTTTGCTTCATTATCTCCTCACTGAGAAAATGACTCTAAGCTTCAAGGAAATACCTTCAGATATGGAATCTACATTTTCTCGCAAGTTGGTAATGAGAAACAAATGTGACAAGAAATGTCTCTTGGGCCTAAATCCACACCACTCACAGCAGCAGCTACTGGAAGGGCAAGACTTCTTCCTTCCCCAGGATGCCTCCAGCCAAAATGAGAATCCTTTCCACAAGCACCTGGATCCCCAGCCAGTGGCAGAAGCAGAGCATCAAGGGCTCCAGGCACCCAGCACCATCAGCCAAGCTAAAATCCACCTTTAAAATATACACAGTAACACTCTGGTAGAGAAATATTAATTCCACTCCACCGCTCTTTCTGGCATGTCTCACCCACTCTGTTGTCCTCTCTCCCTAAATGTCACATTTGCAATCTTTTTCTCTCAGTGGGTGAGGACACAAGGCAAATGCCATCACCATCACTTTGTGTTCCCTCCAGAGGGCAGGAAAGGCAGGATGCCTGCGGAAAACTCAGCTGGTTCTAGTGGGACAAAGTAATTTCAAAGACTAGGAACTGTGCACTCAGTGGTCAAAATATGCGCCCATCAAACTATAACCAAACACAAGCCTGCACTGGATACTTCCTTTGCCTAAGCTCTGGGTTCTCATTTCTTTTTCTTTTTCTTTTTTTTTCTCCCAGTATCAGGCATCGAATTTAGGACCCTTATTCTACTGAGCTATCTCCCTGGCCCTGGGTTCTCATTTCTGAGACTTTGTGAAAGTCACTTATTCTGACCAAGACCAGCCTACTAAACTGGCCCTTGGCTGCCTTATCCAGAAGAATGTGACTCAAGTAGTAATTTTTTTTTTCTTTGAAAAAACACATGATTGGTCCAGGCAAGTAGCTCAGCAGATTAAAGCACCTGCAAGCAGGCGCAGGTGTCAGGTTCCATCCTTAGGCCCGCCATGACAGCCCCGCCCCCAGGGCGCACTGAGACAGTGATTGAGAATGGGTGTGGTGATGCGTGCCTATAACCCCAGCTCTTGGGAGGCTGTAAACAGAAGGATCACTAATAGTCTGATCTAGTAGTGAGACCCTGGACACCCTGTAGATTCTTCCCTGAAATACAAAAAAAAAAAAAAAAAAAAAAAAAAAAAAAAAAAAAAAAAAAAAAAAAAAAAAAAAAAAAAAAAGATTAAAAAGATATTTTGAGAGAAGCATTGACAAAAAATTATCTGATTTGAAAGAAACCTGCATATTGAAGTTTCTGCCTCCCCTCTCCACAATTCCCTCTGCCAAACACTCTGAGACGTACCCAGGGTCCACACCAAGGTTGCTCACCTCCATAGCCCTACCAAGAGAGATAATGATGTTTTTATTCTGTTAGGTATGAAAGCTAAGAGAAGAAAATTCACACTATTTCAGCAGTTTCTCACATTTACATCAATAGAGAAATAAATCTAATTTGATCTCTATCTGCAAGGAAAAAACTACCATTTGGGATATCATTTATTAATTCTAGTGACCTTCAATCTAATAATGTTTATTAGATGTTTCCCACTGCTCTGTATTATTAATTTATATTTTATTTCTTGGGTTACTGTGTTTATTATGTTTAGCTTTATGGATTTTTAAAGAGCTGATTATATAGTTTTTCAGTTAATTAGATGACTTTCTAATATCAGACTATAAAAGGCACTTTTGAAAACAATAAAGAAAACATTTCCTACAAATGATAACAATCAACTAAATGATTTAATAATTTGATTTTTCTGGGAAAAAAGTGTCAACAATTTTTCACAGCTGGATAATTGATAAATATGCAAAGAAATGTAACATATTAATCCATTAATAGCATTTGAAAATTCATAATTATTACAATTTTTCCAACACAAAAGTATATACTTTATCCAAAATGCATAGCTAGCACGTTTTGGGTTATATGCCTTGTTGTAGCTCAAAAATCGAATGATAGCAAGGCAAGTCCAAAAGTTAAAAGAAGCGCTTTATTTTAGCTGGTACCCAGTAGCAACACCCAGCACAAAGTGCCTCCGTGCGCTGAGCATTGAAAAGGGTCAGTTTTTAAGCTTGAAAACCACAAAAACAGGGAAGAAGTGGGTAGGAAGAAGTGGCAGGGTCACAAGTTTACTGGGTGGACCCATTGGATGGAGGTGCTGAGGTCAGCAAGCACACAGAGTTCATCAGTTCATTAGTTCATGGGGAGGATCTATTGGGTGGGGGGGATCACACAGAGTTTATCAAGATAAGGCTTGGGGTACAGATGTTTGTCAAGATAAGGCTTGGGTCACAGGAGTGAGGGAGTTGGGAGGGATAGACGCATACAAAACAAGAACATGGCGAGGTTAGAAGGGCAACAAAATGGAGTCAATTTTGTCAGGGCATAACATTCCCCACTAGTTTTAAGGGGTGAGTCAAATAGTTCTGTACTGGGAATAAGTTCCCAGCCTTGGTTTTGTATCATCATTATTTGTAAATAACAGCTGACATGATTTACTAAGATGGCACATACAGAACAGAGTGGCGGTTCTTTGGTTAGGTTATATTAAATTATTTTAACATGGGTCACCATTGTCAATCTATTTCAACAGCAAGGAACACTAGTTAACAGGACTCTAGAACAGGCAATATCTCCTGTGTCCCAACTGGTTTTTGTGTCACTTCTTGGGCTGATTGTCTATTGACTGTCTATAATAATTTTATCTAACTTGGCTGTCTGTAACATTTTTTTTCTGAAGAAGTAACCTGGACTGCCATGAGGGTATATGGGTGATGACTTCTCTGGCTACTTCATGCTGGAAGGGGTTGCAGTTGTTGACTGACAGTCAGAGACACTTTTTAGAGGTTTTACCTAAAGGCCCTCAATAGACACCAGGCAATTTTTATCTTTTATGGCCACTGGGTATGTCTCAAACTGGCCTATTTTTGTGTTTCATTAATTTTGCCATTACTGGAGACACATGAATTGTCAGACCTAGGGACAACACTAACTACTGTCCAGTTTGCTAGTGGGGTCACTGGCTGGGTATCTGATAAATTTACATGAGCATCTATTAAAAATTTAACAGGCTTTTTATATTGGTTGTTAACATGGGTTTTCTCAGGCTGAGAGGGGAAAGCCCATGACTACCTCAATCTGAAACTTCCTCTGAATCCATCATAAATACTTTTTTTTTTCTTCTGCAGCAGCCTTGGACATTTCTTGCTTGAAATGCCTTTTTTTTTTTAATCTAGGTCCAGGGAAGCAGAATTTTTTTTTTTCTTGACTGGCATTCTTTTCTGTTGGCTGATAGTATCAATACTCTCATTTTTTTTTATCTATAATTCCATTCTGTATCCTTTTTACTATGAAACACCTCAACTCAGATAAATTTATTCCGGCAAACCCTTAAATCAACGAGGCTAACTTAATTTACTTATCATGAAATACACAATATTTAGTCAGATTAAATCAATGTCCCATTCAATTTTGGATATGACCCCTATTGTAAGCAAGGAGCACTATGGAGGGATTTATCCTTTTACATTGGTTCTGAGTTTTAGGTTTTAAAGACAAGGCCTGGATTTATCTACATGCCCAAAGCTATTAGACACTTTTTACATTGACAGGATTGTATCTATATATGAACAGTATATCTCAATTATAGCTAAAATAAGATGATGTGGGCTGGACCCTCTCCCAGCCCCTCGGGCTGCCCCCCCACCACTCCACAGTGCCTCCCCCACTCCGCCCGCCGAGTAGGATTTTCTGCCGTGTTCCGGGAGCCCCCAAACCCAGTCCTAGCCCAGGTCCGGTGAGTGTGCGGAGAGTTTCCTGCTACCCTGCGCCGGCGGGACCAGTCCCAGCCCAGGCACAGCATGGGCCAGACACTCTCCCACCCCATTGGGCCGCCCCACACCACTCTGGCGTACCTCCCCACACCTCATGCCGAGTAGAAAATTCTGCCGACTTCCGCGAACCCCCAGACCGAGTCCTAGCCCTGGTCCGCAGCAGGAAGGAGCTGAGCACAGCAGCCAGACCTAAGCCAGATGCAGCTGGATAAGTCCAAACTCTGTAGATCTCCACCTTAACTTCAGTAGGAGTGAAGGTTATAACTACAGCAAAGATCTACAACAAAGGGCAGA
>NW_004524585.1:2676056-2684932 GCF_000260255.1 Octodon degus | reverse complement strand
TAGTCATGATTAATCAGGGCTCCTCCATGGAGATGACAGGTAGAGATGTCAGTCTGGCTAGAGGGAGGAGGCAGACCTAGGCCCCTTTAGTCCTACTGGACCATCTGAGAAGCTGAGTCTGAGCTCTGGGGCCTCTGCCTCAGAGTGCAGTCTCACTTTTAGTGGCTGCCTTCGCAGTCAGGGCATGGTTGTGGGCCTCTTAAGGCAGTCCCTCTTATGCTGGCCTGGCTTTTGCTACAGATGAGCCTTATTGTCGTTAAGATCTTCTTGGAGCCCAGAGAATCAGACTTAAGATCTGTTTTGAGGCCACAACAAGGGTAGCCATTTTTGGTCTTTTTGCTTTTTCTCCCTGGTTCTTTTTCAGTTTCAAATATAGGATATTGTTTTTAGTGTTTTATAAAATATCATGTGAGTTGTCTGGAGCAGAAGCTATCTTTTGTAGCTCTCTTTTCAATTTCTGAAGTTGACTAAGTAATAAATCTACCTGTAAAATAATTTGTCCCCTCACTGAATTAGCATCTCAAAAAGTATACTTTAATCATTTTTTTAAAAAATCAGAGAGGTGTTTATCCTTTTCTGGTAAATAGTTGAAATTTAATAACTGAAGGTTTGGTCTTCATTCTTTTTAGACCTTCAAGAATACATACTAGAAAATCTCCTGCCTGGCTATTAGGCCAGCAGGGGTCTGACTGCTTGGCCTCCAGTGGGAGCAGGTAGTTCCTGTTACAGCTAAACCATGATGGACTGGTTGTTTATCTTTTGATTGTTTAAGATTAATAATATGACATTTATTTTAAATGTAACATCATCTTATAATGTTGTCTATCCTTTTATAGAAGCCAAATCTCAGTCCAAGATTATCATTATATGTGAAACTCATAGGTGAAGCTTATTATCATTTGACATCATTTTTTTACATATTGGTAAAAATGCAATACAGTTGGCAATCATCTTATTTTCAGTTAACACATAAAGCAGATGTAAGCTTTCAGTGGTCAGAAACCAGTTTTTACCAAGGAACCTTTGGGTATGGTACCTTAACCCTTAGGTATTTTCAGTTTCTTTTGATTCATACATCCAGAGATGTTTTAGCCACAGAGTTTAGTGGGGATTCACCAAAGAACAGCTGGGGAAACCTGTCCTCTGTTTTAAAGGGTGGCAGCTGGTTTAAGTACATTTATTAGTTGGCAGAGTATACAAGGAATATTTAAAAAGCCTGAACAAGATTACCCAAGCACTTTACAATAAAAGCCTGAAGTTGTTAACTTATCTCTTATTTAATTAAACGACAACCAAACCCAGAACAATTTGACCTTTTTTCCTAAGTTTAGTTATCATTTAACTGGCCAAGAGATTGTCTTTTTATACTTAAATGTTTTGGTCCCATAAGTGTACTACTTTTGGAGATAGCTCCTCCTGGTGTCACCCAGAAGTCGGTTCTCTCCATTGTGTCTCAGGTTTAGCCTCCCGAAGGAGACCTGCCCAGAACACTAAGCCAGGACATGGCTTTTATGTGTGTCCTCCTGGACAGGCACAGTTCTTCTTTGTCTCGTCTGACCCAGAGACAGGGTATGTGTCCTTTTCTAGAATGACATTTCTGTCTTCGGCGTTAACAAACACTCATTTTCTAAGGGTTCTACTTAGCTGGAACAATCAGAGTTTTTTAATTTTTACATGCCTTTTAAAAAGGAAAGTGCAAAGAGATAGGAAAATTAGGAATAAAGTCAAAGCAAGGAAACTGGAACAAATCAGGCCTGATATTCCCTCCAGCATGTAGAGGGGGATCAGAACCAGTCTATCCCAGTGAAACCTGTCCTCCAAGTCTTTAAGAATGGTTGCCGACCTAATGTCATTTAACTGGAAAAAGGAGTCCCATTTTTCATACACAGGCATGTAGGTTTTCTAAGTTTAAACTGCCTAAAAGTCCCATTTTACAGAAGTTTACATAAAATCTAATAGGAAGCTTATTAACCTTACCCTCTCTAGTGCTATTGTCTAAAATTGCACAAGGAATACCAGTACATTTAACAACTAATCTAGATTGTAGCACATATAAAATAGTCATAAAATGTCCCATTAAAGAAATATCATAACCTTATGACAATTATATGTTTTAGCTTAAATTTACCAACACATTTTTTGACCAATATTTTAACAGTTATATAATGAATTTATCTGAGTACCAGTTGGCAGGTGGAACAAGCAGGTTCTGAGGGTGATGGTCGAGAGTCATAGCCACTTCTTATCAGTTGGAACTGCCAGTGCAACCAGGTGGAATTAGCCAGTTGTCTGAGAATGGTGTCCAGAACAGCAAACATTGAGTCATTTCACAGGGACAGCAACAGACGATGGAGGATGTTATCTCTGAGTTCTGGATGTAGGTATATTGGTCAGGGTGGCCCGGAAGTTTGAAGATGACCTGTCTGAGAGACTGGGCCAAAGAGGGGTTAAATGACCCCAAGTGTTATTTACCTTTTTTATCTCTATTATAATCTGTATTTTTCACAGGAGAGGTTGGGTCCAAATCTCTATTTTCATGGCTGTCACTTTAAAGTTTGACATCAATTTTTAGTAGTTCTTCTTTGACTGTGGATACTGTTGCAAGCTATTGCCAGTCACTCACTCTCATTTTTTTTCAAGCCTTAAAGACTTTTTGCTGAGGATTTTTTATATTATCCATATTGGATCAGCTCTGAGTATCTGGATGGACAGGTAGGTCAAAAAATGACACGGCAAAGACCTGAGCTGTGGAGAGAACAAAAATGCCTTCAGGAGGCCAAGAGATATTAAAGGAGGGCTATTTAAGTTTACAAGAAGTTTATAATTTGCCAGGAAACACAGGTTCTCTGAATCCCTTCTGCTAACTTTTCTGAAATATTTAAAAACATTTGTCCCATGATGGTTGGGGATAGACAAAGAAAGACAGACAAACACAAATAGACCAGACAAAACCAAAACCTCAAAGAGAGAAGTGAAAGAAAGGTTGACACAGCAGTGGCTAGCCCCCTACAGTCAGTATAACCAAATCCGTATTGTGGGGGGGGGGGGAGAAACCACACTTAAAGAGACACTGGAGGTCACAGAAACCTCTACACACAGCCAAAGCTCCTGAATCTCTAAAAGCACCCTTATGATGCATCAAGGACCTGGAGACTGGAGTCTCTGCATCAAAACCAAAGTCAAAAATCTTATAAATTTGAGTACTCACAAAGCTTAAATCTGTAAGGCCAAATCAAAACCAAATTGACAGGGACACAATTTAGTTTGAAATTTATATACCGCATCAAAAATGGCCTTTAGGGATCCTGGACAAGCCCCCAAATGTTGTAGCTCAAAAATCGAATGACAACGAGGCAAGTCCAAAAGTTAAAAGAAGTGCTTTATTTTAACTGGTACCCAGAGGCAACACCCAGCACTAAGTGCCTAAGTGCGCCGAGCATTGAAAAGGGTCAGTATTTAAGCTTGAAAACCACAAAAACAGGGAAGGGGTGGGTGGGAAGAAATGGCAGGGTCACAAGTTTACTGGGTGGACCCATTGGGTGGAGGTGCTGAGGTCGGCAAGCACACAGAGTTCATCAATTCATTAGTTCATGGGGTGGATCTATTGGGTGGGGGGATCACACACAGTTCATCAAGATAAGGCTTGGGGTACAGATGTTTGTCAAGATAAGGCTTGGGTCACAGGAGTGAGGGAGTTGGGAGGGGTAGACACATACAAAACAGGAACATGGCGAGGTTAGAAGGGCAACAAAATGGAGTCAATTTTGTCAGGGTATAACATGCCTAAACTGCAGGCTCTGTTTTGGAAACTTTCTCCACCTACAGGCTATACTGAAAGTCTGAGGGTGAATATCTGAATCTATATTAAAGGACACCACCTTAGCTGCCATGACTTATTGAACCAGGGGTGTGCATTTGACTGAAGATTGCCACAAACATAAGCTGGACCAAGCCAACAAGTCCTTTCTCACCAGTTTCAATGCACTGAGGATGGAGAAAGACAATAATGAGGATATATGCCTATTTGGAGATTAGGCTGGTAGTTTGAGTCATCTGGGTTCTGACAGATAAGCCAAGAAAGCCAATTATCAGAGATGCAGGTTGGTACAGACCAAGAGCAAAATGGAGATTAGAAAACACTTCCTTTGAAAGAAAAAACAAGATGCAAAAATAGCTTCTAGGGTCTCAGATCCAGAAATATGGGGCATAAAATATTCTCACATCCCTCAGTTTTATAATCATGTACATGCTTTATTTTCCTCAATTGTCACTTTTTTCCAATGAAGTTCTTTATCATTTAAGCTAGGGTGAGCAGAGATTTTTTGCTTGCAAACAGACTTCCTGATTTAAACAGCACATGCACATATAACTTCTTGCATATTAGGAACATAAGCCTTTGCTTGAATAAATCTTTTTTTCAAAAATCAGTGGCACATGTAGAAAAATTCAAGTTAGATCCAAAGTAGTGTTTATAAGCTACAACATTGGCCTAGGAACAAAATAATTGCATCTTTTTTTTTTCTTTTTACTTTACCATGGTACAGAATTGGTCAGTAGATAATATATTGCAAAGAGAGATAGAATAATCATAACACACCTACTGTGTAGGGGAAAATACTGTGGCTCTGGTTTGTACCACTTGATGTGGAAAGACTATGGGAATTAAATCCAGGGGCAATCTACCCATGATATATGTCCAGGTCTTTTTTTTAATTTTAGGGAAGAGTCTACAGGGTGTTCAGGGTCTCACTACTTGATTGGAGCTGTAGTGATCTGCCTGTTTACAGCATCCTAAGAGCTGGGGTTACAGGTGCACCCCACCATGCCCAGTCTCAGTTGCTGTCTCAGTGTACCCTAGGAGCAGGGCCAGCATAGCAGGCCCAGTGATCAAATCCCTGGCCCCTGTGCCTGCTTGCATTCACTTTAATCCACTGAGCTATTTGTCTGGCCCTCCCCAGGTCTTCTAATGTATTTTTATTTTGAGACAAAGTATCTATCAATCACAGAGACTGGATTTGCACTTGTGATTCTCCTGTCCCAGTCTCTCCACTAGCTGGGATTAGAGGTATATGTTGCCACACCCATCTGCCAGGTGCACTCTTGAACTGTCAAAGCCATATCCCTAAGCACCTTCATTAATCAACCGTGCTGGAATTCATACCTCCTAACACCAGCACATTAGGGTTAGGATTTCAGTGTGTGAAGGTAGGGGAGGGGAAATAGAAGTATTCATTCCATACAAATATTAATTATAGTCTTTAACTTCACAAATATCTCCTAATAAATATGTTCTACCTTTTCAAAACAGAAAAGTAACATGAAAATAAACTATATTAGCCTAACATTCATCAGTCAATAGCTTTTTATTTTAATAAATTCATAGGTTCAAAGTCCAAAGACAAAGAAACCTGTTAGTTTCAGAGTAATCATAATCCTAAAACTAACTAGATAGTAGCTTATTGATTGCTGGTTAATTTTGTTAACTCTAATTTACCACTGCATCTATACCACTACTGTATAGTTCATCTCAATATGTTTGACACAAATTAATTGTTCACTATTAGTGAACACATCACACTCTTTCATTTTATACTTTTCAAAAACTATGCTCATACTTGTGACTCAATTTTTACTCATCCTTTAAGTCCCAGAAAAATGCCAACACATCCAAGGATCCTACTGAGATTCTTCAGACTGAGTCATCACTGTTCTGTTGACTTCAGCCTTTTTCTTGCTACAAGATCTGGTATCATACGTGCGGTCATTTTAAGTTTACTCATCTGACTTTTCAACTAAACCCACATGCCAGTGTCTAACATAGTACCTGACAGAATCAGTGTGGGAAGAGAAGTCTGAGATCTGTCCCTCCCTGCCTCCACTGGTGAGATTCAGGGCCCAGAGACCTGTGGGGAAGGCAGTGACACAGTAGAACCCTGGCTAAGGCACATACATTGGACAGGCAGAACTAGATGAATGGAAATAGCCCACCCAACATTAGCAATATGAGCTTACAGTTGATCTCTAACATATCTTTGTGTTTTACTCTACTCGTCCTCTTACTCTCTTTTGTCAACTATCTCGCTGAACTTTATGATCCTGTCATGTGAGTAAACATTGTCTCTTCTCTTTCTGGTTCACTTTCAAAACACCTAGGCTTTCTCTTCTAATCCTTTCCTCCTGTGTTCTACAATTACCCAAAACCTGAATGATCACCCTGTGCCTTCCAAATTTGTGTTCTCTCTCTCTCTCTCTACTCTCTCTCTCTATCTATCTATCTATATCTATATCTATATCTATATATATATACAGGATCTCACTACACAGCTAGGACTTATAGTGATCCTCCTGTTTTCACTCTCCCCAGCTCTGGGATTACAGGCATGATCCACCACACCTGGACTTGGTCCCTGGCTCAGTGCACCCCAGGGACAGGGCCAGTGCAGCATGCAGGACTGGAGATGGAACACTGGTACCTGCACTTGACAAATCAGGTGCTCAGGCTCCTACTATATTTAACTTCATTCATCTCTTCATCGTACCTCTATCCTCCTAAACCACCCCCCCCGCCACATACACACACATAAACAAACATACCAGGGTAAAAAATCTCTCTACTAAGTGAAAAATCATTGTATACAGGTTCCTGGTATAAATTGGATTATATTACGTTGTTGTAGACCTTCCTCCTACAAATATAGGGTTCCTTTGTGTGTGTGTGTGTGTGTGTGTGTGTGTGTGTGTGTGTGTTTCAGAACCAGGGATTGAACTCAGGCCCTTGCACTTGCCAGGCAAGCGCTTATTCTACTGAGCTATCTCCCCGGCCCTCCTACAATTATAGATATCAAGCTAATATCTACCACAGTTTGTCAGGAGCCAGGCTTCACTTGAGTCTACTGTTATTGCCAACTGAACTACTTTAATCAGGGTGTCAGACATGCTATATCCAATTTTCTTCCCATATGACAACATTATGACTATAAGGGGTCAAACCATCACCACAGTTCAGTACCAAAAGAATGGCCCTAAGTCAAATAGATAGCAACTCATCAGTCTTAATATACAGGGAAATAGATTCTTAGGATGGACATAAAAACCAAGAACACCGACAACTAGAAGACATCCAGAGGAACAGACCTTTCCTAGAAAAGCCTTGATACCAGTTATCTAACTTAAATCTGCAAGCATCAACACAGAAAACAAAATAGAAAATGGCAAGATGAAGAAAATAATGCAATCCCAAATGCCCAGCCCACCCAGGACAAAGAGATAGAGGAAATTTAAATCCAGCAAATAGAACTCTGAAATGATAGTAGAATTGAAAAAAAAAAAATTGGAAGAGGCTATGGAAACAAATAATCTCTAAGGTGCAAAACGAAATGACTATCAAAATAAAAGACATTAAAGAAGATATAAAGCAATAGAGGAGCTCAGGAAAATGATAAAATCCATGAATGTTAAACACAGACAAGAAATGGAATTAATGAAACTGATCCAAACAGAAATTCAGGAAATTTGAAACTCCATTGAAAGCATACACAGCAGAATAAAGGCGAGGATAGAATATAAGATCTAGAAGATAGAAATGTGAGTAGTGACCAGTAAAGAAATATACCTTAAATATCACAAGAGACCACAGCTATAGGATGAAGCAAAAAAATAATAAGATTGACTGGAATCAGTGAGAAAGCTGGGGACAGTGCAAAAGCTATTAAAAACCTCTTCCCAGAAATAATGATAGAAAATTTCCCAAACATAGATAAATAATTTGATATACAAACAAATGAAGCTTATAAAACTCCAAATAGCCATGTCCAAAATAAATCTAAACCTAGACATGCAAAAATTAAGAGCTCAGATAGTCAAGATAAGTAAAACTATTAAAAGGAACTACAGAAAAGAAACAAATCACTTATAAAGGAAAGCCCATCAGAATCACAGCAGACTTCCTAATATAACCCCTCAAATCAAGGAGAACTTAGAGTAAGGTATTTCATACCCTCAAGGAAAACAATCTTCAATCCAGATTGACGTACCCCACAAAAGCATCTTTCAAAAGTAGTGGAGAAATAGGATATTTCCATGACACAAAGATCTGAAGAAATGACCACCAAGCCAGCCTTGCAGAATGCTCTGAAGGACATACTAGAAAGAGATAATGAAGATCATAAGTATATGAATATCAAAAGAAAGAACCCACCTTGCAGGGTTCAAGTGAACATAGAGAAATTGAAATCATCTCATACATACTACCTGACCATAGCAGAATGAAACATTAAGTCAATAACAAAAGAAACCACAAAAACTGTAACACATGGAAATTGAACATCACCCCTCTCAAAAACCAATGAGTCACAGTGGAAATTAAAACATATGTACAATTAAACGATAATGCTGATACAACATAGTGAAAAAATCATGGGACACAATAAAAGCAGTCCCACAAGGAAAATTTTTAGCAATGAATTAACAACATGCCAGGGAAACAGGACCAGCTCAAATAAACAATTTAATGTTGCACTCAAACTTCTAGAAAAAACAAACAAATCAAACCCAAAGCTTATACAAGAGAGGAAATCATAAAGAGCAGAAATTAATACAGTAGAAACTAAGAACACAATGCAAAGAATCAACAAATCAAAAAGTTGATTGTTTATAAGAATAAAGAAAATTTATAAAGCACCAGCCAACCTCATAAAAAACAGGAAAGAAAAAAACACAAATTCAAATTATCAGGTATTAAAAGGGGAAAGCACAACAGATCCCACAGAAATCCAGAAGATTGGGGCTGGAGAGATGGCTCAGTGGTCTAAAGCACCTACTTAGAACAAGCTTGGCAAAGCATCAGGGACCGCGGTTCAATCCCCCAGCACCACATG
>NW_004524585.1:2664488-2675956 GCF_000260255.1 Octodon degus | reverse complement strand
CTCTCTCTCTCTCTCTCTCTCTCAAATAAATAAAAAAATAAAAAAATAAATCCAGAAGATTATCAATATCTGCTATGAAAACCTATATTCTAATACGATGGAAAACAGAATGAACAGGTTCTTATACACAAGCAAATTGCAAAAACTAAATCAATAAGATATAAAAGTTGTAAATAATCCAATTAGAGCCAAAGAAATTAAAAAATTACCAACAAAAAAAAGCCCAGGTCTTAATAGGTTCACTGTTGACCTATACAAGAAATTTGAAAAACTTATGCCACTAAAGCTGAAACTCTTTAAACAAATTAAAACGAAGTTATACTTCCAAAATCATTCCTGGAAGCAAGTATTATCCTGATTCCAAAACCAGAAGGGAAAAAAATCCAGCCTAAAAAGCAAACTATAGGTGTGGGAGAGCTTCCAGCTACCCTGAGCCTGCGGAACCTGCTGGTCCCAGCCCAGGTGCAGTGTGGGTGAGACCCTCTTCCACCCCCTTGTCCCCCCAAACACTCCGCAGCACCCTCTCCACCCCTCCCACCTCACGAGAATTTCTGCCGTGTTCTAGGGACCCCCAGATCCAGTCCTAGCCCAGGTCCAGTGAGTGTGTGGGAGAACTACCAGCTACCCTGTGCCAGTGGGACCTGCCTGTCCCAGCCCAGGTGCAGTGTGGGTGAGACCCTCTTCCACCCCCTTGGGACCCTCCCCAACACTCCACAGCACCCCTCCCACCCCACCCACAAAGTAGGAATTTCTGCCGTGTTCCAGGAACCCCCAGATCCAGTCATAGCCCAGGCCTGGTGAATGTGTGGGAGAGCTTACAACTACCCTGTGCCACCGAGACCTACCGGTCCCAGCCCAGGCGAGTGTGGGTGACACTATTTTCCACTTTCTTTGGGCCCCCCTCAACACTCCGCAACACCCACACCCCGACCACCATGTTAGAATTTCTGTTGCGTTCTGGGGACCCCCAAATCCAGTCCTAACCCAGGCACGGTGAGTGTGTGGGAGAGCTGCCTCTCCCCTCTACTCCACCTTGTAACCTCCAGACTCACTTCAGGCCTGGCATACAGGCCAGAGATGAAAACCTGTAGCTGCAATCCCTGCAGAGAGAGTAGGGGACAGAACCACCCAGCTAGTCCAGGAGCAGAACATCTTCCAAGAAGGGCACAACAGGTTCACCCCCAAGGGCAGTAGCAGCAAGGAGCTGAGCACAGAACTCAGGCCCAAGCCAGGACAGCTGGATAAATTCAAATTTGTAGATCTGCACCTGAATTTCACTAGGTGCTAAGGTTATAACTGCACCAAAGCTCTACAACAAAGGTTGAAAGACAGTGCTACACAAAATGCCAATGGAAAGGAACAAAATGCAATCTCAGACGCCAAGCCCACCCATAACAAGTGCAGAGGACACTAACACAGAACAAACTGGGAATCACACAGATGAAATCAATGAATCAATGAATTCAGAAATAAAGAAACAGCTGGGGAAAGGTATAGAGGAACTCAGATTGGAAATTAAAAAAGAAATCCCTGAATTAATAACATCTGTAGTAAAGAATCAAATGCAGAAACATATGGACGAAACCCAATACACACCCAGACCAAGTGCAGAAGACACTAGCTCAGCTCAAATGTATGCATCAATAGCGTCGATAGTAAATAAGCAACAGCAGAAAATCACAGAGGAACTCCGAACAGAATTCTTTACAACTAGCTCAGCTCAAATGTATGAATTAATAGCGTTGATAGTAAACAAGCAACAGCAGAAAGTTATAGAGGAACTCAAGGGGAATTTCCTGAAATAAAAAAAGAATTCTCAGAACTCATAGCATCTGAAGTAAAGAATCAACTACAGAAACGTAGGGAGGAATCCCAATCTGAAAAAAACACTGCAGTAAAAGAATTAATAACTGCTTCTAAAGAAGACATTGATAAAAAGAAATAGAGGAGGTTAGAAAAGAGACGCATCCCTTGAATGAGCAATACAGGAAAGAAATAGATTGCATGAAGCAGAGTCAAGGACCTATAGAGGAATTTAAAATCTCAATCACAAGCTTGCCAAAACTTTTAAGTGAAAGTGAAGACAGAGTTTCAGATCTTGAAGACGCTAGTGCAGCTAGTTAAAAGATAAGAAAGGATCTCTTAAAATCAACTAGGATGTGGGAAAAAGTAATTCAATACCTGCAAGATGATGCAAAGATGAACAATGTGAGACTAATAGGCATCAATGAGAAAGAAGGAGTCAATACAAATGACATTAAAAAAAATATGGGCAGACTCCTAGCCCAGGCCCGGTAAGTGTGTGGGAGAGCTTCCAGCTACCCTGCACCGGAAGGACTTACTGGATCCAGCCCAGGTGGAGCATGGGTGAGACCCTCCTCCACCCATTTGGGACACCCCCCACCACTCCGCAGCACCTCCCCTAACCTGCCTGCCAAATAGGAATTTCTGCCATGTTCCCGGAACTCCCAGACCCAGTCCTAAGCCAGGCCCGGTAAGTGTGTGGGAGAGCTTCTGGCTACCCTGTGCCACTGGGACCTGCTGGTCCCAGCCCAGGTACAGCTGGGTGACACCCTATTTCACCCTCTTGGCACGCCTCCATCACTCAGTAGTACCCCCCCACACACACACCCTGATCACAGAGTAGGAATTTCTGTCCTGTTCTGGGAATCCTCAGATCCAGTCCTAGTCCAGGCATGGTGAGTGTGTGGGAGAGCTGAATCTAACACTATACTCCACCTTGTCCCCTCCACACTCAGCTCAAGCCTGTCATATAGGCCTGGGGTAAAACCCTTCATGCAATCCCTGCAGAAATGTAGGGGACACAACCACCCAGCTAGTCCAGGAGCAGAACATCTTGCCAGAGGGGCACAACAGGTTCACCCCCAAGGGCAGCAACAGGAAGGAACTTAGCCAAGCGGCCAGTCCCAAGCCAGGAACAGCTGGATAAATCCAAACTTTCTAGATCTGCACCTGAACTTCAGTACATGCTAAGGCTATAACTACAACAAAGACCTACAACAAAGGTCAGAAGACAGTGCTACACAAAATGACAAAGAAAAGGTGCAAAATGCAATCTCAGACCCCAAGACCACCCATAACAAGTGCAGAGGACACTAACACAGAACAAACTGGGAATCACACAGCTGAAAGAAATGAATCAATGGCTTCTGAAATAAAGAAAGAGCTGCAGAAAGGTATAGAGGAACTCAGATTGGAAATTAAAAAAGAAATCTCCGAATTAATAACATCTGCAGTAAAGAATCAAATGCAGAAACATATGGAGGAAACGCAATGCCCAACCAGAACAAGAGCAGAGGACACCAGCTCAGCTCAAATGTAGGAATTAATAGGGTCTATACTAAATAAGCAACAGCAGAAAGTTATAGAGGAACTCAGAGCAGAATTATTTTCTCAAATAAAAAAAAATTCTCAGAACTCATAGTATCTGTAGTAAAAAATCAACTGCAAAAACATAGAGTGGAAACCCAATCTGAAAAAAACACTGCAGTAAAAGAATTTATAACTGCTTCTAAAGAAGACATTGATGAAATAAAAAAAATAGAGGAGATAAGAAAAATGATGCATTCCTTGAATGAGCAATACAGGAAAGAAATAGATCGAATGAACAAGGGTCAAAGAGATACAGGGGAAATTAAAATCTCAATCAAAAGCTTGAAAAACCATTTAAGTGAAAGTGAGAGCAGTTTCAGATCTTGAAGACACTGGTGTGGCTAGTTAAAAGGTAAGAAAGGATCTTCTCGGAGGATGAAATTAAAGAAGCGAATAAATATATGAAAAAATACTCCACATCACTAGCCACCGCGAAATGCAAATTAAAACAACATTGAGATATCATCTCACCCCAGAAAGAATGGCTATCATAAAGGAACAAATGTTGGATAGGTTGTGGGGGATAAAGGAACCCTTCTCCACTGCTGGTGGGAGTGTAGACTGGTGCAACCGTTATGGAAATCAGTATGGAGACTCCTTAGAAAAGTTGGACTGGAAATGCCATTTAAATCAACAATTCCTCTACTGGGAATTTTCCGGGATGAACTGAAAACAAAATAACATAGGGATATATGTGTGCCTATGTTTATAGCAGCACAATTTGTGACAGCCAAATCTTAAAAACAACCAAGATACCCATCACCTGAGGAATGGTTGAAAAGATGTGGTATTTTTACACAATGCAGTATTACTCACCTATTAAGAATGAAAAACTCGAACCCCTTCTATTGAATTGGTGCCATTTGAACATACACTCATAAGTAAAATAAACCAGCCACACATGTGTAAATACTCAAAGGAAGAAATACAAATAGAAAAATATAATACAAGTAAAAGAAAAGCAGGATCTCGAGGGCTAACTAAACAAGAGAGGGAAAAGAGAAGAGAGAGTAAACATGACAATGCTAAGTCATACAGTTATATGTAGAAGATGAGCAAGGCAATGATGTTGAAAATCTCCAGAAGATTTTTGAATCTAGCAGTTAATTGGAAACATTCTCACCCTGACTAACTATATATACTGATACCTGTGAACTAAGCTACTGCACTGCAGATGGTAATTTATAATAGTAGTTTCATGCTTGGAGTGCCTGTCATTCTGGTCTTCTGAATATGGGTTGCTTGTTATGACATGCCAGTTGCTGCTGCGCTGTCTTTCGGGTAGATGATTGTTCAAAAAGGAGGTGGTGGTTAATGAAGGCAAGAAATAGTAAAAGGAATATTGTGTGACTGTATTGCTTCAAGGTTGTATATGGTTAGATTTTTGGAATTATTTGTAATCATAAGAAGTACATAATTCTTTAAGCCTATTTTTTAACATACATTCTAATTTTTAAATGTTTTTTCATTATATTCTGTAGGGACTTAAAGTTCAACATATCAAAACTTGATGAAAAATACCTGTGCCATTTATGCCTAAGATGTTTGATATTCAGATAGATAGTGACATTAAGCTTAACAGCCTAGGTTGTATGGTAATAACAATAAGCTTGTCTTCTGGATAGTTAATAACCTAAGTGTGCAGACCAAAATTAGAGAAAAAGGAGGACCGCAAGGATAAGCAAAATTTTGGCCCTAGCCTTCCAAGGTCACTTAAGACTCAGGACATATGAGAACTTGTACTGTATCGCCTTGTATCTCGGTAGTGTCACAAATTTTCTGATCAAGGAGATTATGGGGCCAAAGAGGAAAGTGACTGATGATGTAGAATGTGCCTAAGGAGAGTCACATAGAGAGAAAATATTCTCTCAGGCTTTCACAGAGAGTACATTGGCCATGAAATGGCCATGACGCATTCACATGGCTGACACAGAAAAAGGATCTACAATTTCAGGTACAGGATCTCAGGATAAATCCTGAGGAGATTTCACTGAACTTACCAGATACAAAAGCGACAACCCTTATTGAATAGATCCTGCTTTACCTTGGTCTTAACCATCCAGCAGAAAAGTATAAAAAGGAAGTATAAGAAGTGAAGCCCTGGTGTTATGTTGAGCTGTAGGGGACTCAGGTCAACAATTTCTGACTTTTCCAGTGAAGCAGAAGACCCACTACTATTATGGACTACTGACATCTTTTAGAAAATTTTGCTGAGTTTATACTCCTATAATATATAAATGGTGGAACTTAACAAAAAAGGGATACAGATGAATGTCCATTTTGTATCTGTGTATTCAAAGTGGTTAGGATAGATATATAGTTACATTCTCTTAATGAATAGAGAGATTTTTTCTAATGCTGTTTGTAAATAGGATATCAAGTCTCCATCTTGTACAGCAATTAACCATTAGAAAGAATATATGCAATGTGTTAATTATTGAAACTATCCTACCAATTTGGTTTGAAACTCTCCCATTGCTATTTGTTTCTGAATAAAATTATGGAAAAAATATGTATGGGCAGAAGTAATAGCAGAAAACTTCCCACATATGAGGAAACAATCTGACATTCAGGTAACTGAAGCATACAGAACGCAAAAGGACCTCAACCAAGTTAAAAACACATCGAGACATATAATAGTCAAGATCCCAGAAATTCAGCACAAGAACACTATACTGAGAGCTGCTAGAGAAAAGAAGCAGATTACATTCAAAGAAAAACCCATCAGAATCACGACCAACTTCTCTTCACAAAGAGCAGGGAACAGAGTACTTCAAATCTTCTATGAAAACAAATTCCAGCCTAGACTACTATACCCTGACAAACTCTCTTTCAAGTTTGATGGAGAAGCGAAATACTTCCATGACAAAAAACAACTAAAGAATTTCATGATTACAAAGACAACCCTACACAGGGTACTGAAAGATGTTCTAGAGAGGGACCAAAATGATCAGAACTCCACGAATGAGATCAGAAGCAACCAAAAATAGGGCAAGCAATTAAACACAGGAGAAAAAGGAGTAAACGACAACAGGGAAATAACATGGCAATCGTAAGTCAATACATCTCAATTCTAAAAATCAATGTAAATGGACTCAATTCACCAATTAAGGCAAATAGACTGGCACAGTGTATTAGCAAACAAAATCCAACAATATGTTCTATACAAGAAACACATTTAACTCATAAAGACATTCATAGCATGAAAGGCAAAGGATGAATCCCAATATTGCATGCCGCAGCACCTCAAAAAAAAAAAAAAAGCAGCATAGCAATCCTATTCGCAGACAGTCTCAATTTCAACCGACCAATGACCAAGCAAAATAAAGAAGGCCATTATATACTACTTAGGGGAAAAATTCAACAGGAAGAGGTAACACTCATAAATATGCATACACCAAACATGGGAGAACTGAAATATATAGAACAAATCTTAATAGACATGAAAAATCTAATATCCAATAGCACAATTTTAACAAGAGTACTTAACACCTCTTATGCCCAAAAGATAGGTCAACTACAAAAAAAGTTTAGCAAACAAATAACATAACTAAAATAGAGCTTGGAACCAATGCACTTTGTGGACATACACAGAGTGTTCCACCCAAACACAGCTGAATACACATTTTTCTCAGCTGCACATGGGTCATTTTCTAAAATAGATCACATACTGGTCCATAGATCATGCTCAAGTCTATGCAAGAAAACAGAAATTATCCCATGCACATTATCTGACCACAGTGCAATGAAACTGAAAATAAATGACAAAAGAAACCAGAAAAAAACCTTAAACACATGGAAAATAAATGACCCCCTAACTCAGCAACCAATGGGTCACAGATGAAATTAAACGAGAAATTCAACAATATCTACAATTCAATGAAAATTCAAGCACAATATATTGGAACTTATGGGATATGAAGAAAGCAGTTCTCAGAGGAAAAGTCACAGGTGTGAACTCATACATTAGGAAAAGAGAACTGAAAAAATAAATATCCTAATGCTGCACCTTCAACAACTAGAAAAGGAAGAGCAAACGAAACCCAGAGCCCAAAGACTGGAAGAAATCATAAAGATTAGAGATGAAATTAATTCAACTGAGATGAAGAAAACAATTCAAAGAATTAAAAAAGCAAAAAGCTGGTTCTTTGAAAGATTAAATAAAATAGATAAGCCCCTAGCTAACCTCATCAAAAAGAAGAAAGAAAAAAGTCACATGCAAGCAATAAGGAATGAAAAGGGTGTAATTACCACAGACCCAGTGGAAATTCAAAAGATTATAAAGAGCTACTTTGAGAATCTTTACTCTCACAGAATAGAAGACACAGAAGGAATGGACACATTTCTATAAAGGTACCAATTACCACAACTGAATCGACAAGATATAACCACTCTCAATAGCCCAATAACAGCCAATGAAATATGAGATGTAATTAAAAACCTACAGACAAGGAAAAGTCCAGGTCCAGATGGATTCACAGCTGAATTCTGCAAGAAATTTACAGAAGATGTAATCCCTATACTCCTCAAAATCTTCCATGAAATTGAAAAGGAAGCAATCCTCCCAAAATCATTCCTGGATGCAAGAATTATACTGACACCAAAACCAGGGAAAGATGCAACTAAGAAAGAGAAATACAGGCCTATCTCCCTCATGAACATAGATGCCAACATCCTTAATAAAATACTAGCAAACAGAATACAGCCTATCATTAAGAAGAGCATACACCATGACCAGGTAGGATTCATCCCAGGGATGCAAGGATGGTTCAATATTCGAAAATATATAAACGTAATACACTAAATCAAAAGAGCGAAAACTAAAAACCACATGATCATCTCCATTGATGCAGAAAAGGCTTTTGACAAAGTCCAACACTCATTCATGTTCAAAGTCCTATATAAAATTGAAATACATGGCCTCTACTTCAATCTTGCAAAACCCATTTTGAAAATACAATGGCTAACATAATCCTAAATGGGGAAAAACTGAAATCTTTTACTTTTAGATCTGGTACAAGACAAGGATGTCCTCCATCACCATTACTTTTCAACATAGTTCTAGAATCACTAGCTAGAGCCATTAGAGAAGAAAAAGAAGTAAAAGAATAAGAATAGATAAAGAAGAAATTAAATTATCTTTATTTGCAGATCACATGATACTTTATATGGAAGACACAAAAATCTCCAGCAAGAAGCTACTAGAATTAATACAGAAATTCCGTAGCACAGCAGGTTATAAAGTCAATACCCAAAAGTCAATAGCTTTCCTCTACACAGATAACAAACACACTGCGAGGGAAATTATAGAAACAATACATTTTACAGTAGCACTGAGGAAAATGAAATACGTTGGAATTAATCTGACTAAAGAAGTCAAAGATCTTTTCAAGGGAAATTACAGTACTATTAAAAAAGAGATAGTAGAGGATTTCAGAAAATGGAAAGATATTCCATGCTTCTGGATAGGAAGAAACAACATTGTGAAGAGGGCCATACTCCCAAAATTTCTGTACAGATTTAATGCAATCCATATCAGACTACCACCAACATACCTCACAGAGCTAGATAAATCATTCCCAAAATTTATTTGGAACCAAAAAAGACCTAGAATCACAAATGCAATCCTGGACAATAAAGACAAGGCAGGAGGCATTACAATTCCTGACTTGAAATTATACTGCAAGGCTACTGTGAGAAATTCTGCATGGTACTGGCAACAAAATAGACCTGAGGATCAATGGAACAGATTAGAAGTTGCTGAAGCCCCTATGAACACACTCAGCCACCTTATCATAAACTGGCCCTCTACATGCAGAAAACTAAAACTTGACCCAGGTCTATCACCACACACTAAGCTGAAGTCAAAATGGATTAAAAATCTAAACATTAAAGCAGAGACACTAAATCTCCAGGAAGAGAAAGTAGGAGGAACTTTTGAAGACATAGGAGTATTCAAAGTGTTCAGGAACAAAAATCAAATTGCATGGGAAACAACAGGAAGAATTAACAACTGGGACCTTCTCTTACTGAGTTCTTTCATGTCAAACGAAATCACCAACAAAGTGAAAAGGCAACACAAAAATTTGGAAATAATAATGGCAAATAACTACTCAGACAAAGGTCTGTTCTTTAGAATTTATAAAGAACAAAAACACTCTAGGGCCCCAAAATTTAAAGACCCAGTCCAGAAATGGGCATCTGAGATGAACACATACTTCTCAGAGGATGAAATTAAAGAAGCTAATATATATATACATTATGCACACACATTATGAAACATGTATATATATATGAAATAATTCTCCACATCACTGGCCATCCGTGAAATAAAAATTAAAACAACATTGAGATAGAATCTCAATCCAGAAAGAATGGCTATCATAAAGAAATCAACCAGCAACAAATGTTGGAGATGTGGGTAATAAGCAACCCTTCTCAACTGCTGGTGGGAAAGTAGACTGGTGCAACCTTTATGGAAATCACTGTGGAGACTCCTTAGAAAAGTTGGACGGAAAATCACATTTAAACCAGCTATTGCCCAGTCCTAGCCAGGGTCCGGTGAGTGTGTAGAGAGCTTCCTGCTATCCTGCACCAGCAGGTCGAGTCCCAGCCCAGGCGCAGCATGGGGCAGACCCTCTAGCACCTCCTTGGGCTGCCCTCCACCACTCCGCAGTACCTCCCACACACCGCCCATAGAGTAGGAATTTCTGCCAACTTCCGGGAACCCCCAAACCCAGTCCTAGGCCAGGTTCAGTGAGTGTGTGGACAGCTTCCTGCTACCCTGTGCTGGTGGGACCAATCCCAGCCCAGGTACAGCGTGGGCCGGACCCTCGCCCACCCCCATGGGCCGCCCCCTACCACTCCACAGCACCTCCACACACCGCCTGCCCAGTAGGATTTTTGCGGTGTTCCTGGAACCCCTGGACCCAGTCTTAGCCCAGGTCCAGTGAGTGTGTGGGAGAGCTTCCTCTTCCCCCTACTTCACCTTGCCCCCTCCAGGCACAGTTCAGGCCTGGCATACATGCCAGAGGTGTGACCCTGCAGCTGCAATCCCTGCAGAGTGTGTAGAGGATAGATTCATCCAGCTAGTCCAGGAGCAGAACATCTTGCCACAGAGGAACAACATATTCACCCTCTAGGACACCAGCGGGAAGGAATTAGCCCAGCAGCCAGACATAAGCCAGGTGCAGCTGGATAAGTCCAAACTTTGTAGAGCTGCACCGGAACTTCAGTATGTGCGAAGGTTACAACTACAGCAAATATCAACAATAAAGGGCAAAAGACAGTGCTACACAAAATGACGAGAAGGAACAAAATACAACCTCAGAACCCAAGCATACCAATAACAAGTGCAGAGGACACTAACACAGAACAAATTGGAAATAAAACAGCTGAAAGCAATGAATCAACAGCTTCTGAAATAAAGAAACAGCTGAAGAAAGATATAGAAGACATCAGATTGGAAATGAAAAAAGAAATCACTGAATTAATTACATCAGCACTAAAGAATCAAATGCAGAAACATATGGAAGAAACCCAGTGTCCACCCAGAACTAGTGCAGAGACACTAGCTCAGTTCAAACGCCTGAATTAAGAGTGTCGATAGTAAATAAGCAACAGCAGAAAGATATGGAGGAAATCAAAGCGCAATTCCTTTCTGAAATAAAAAAAGAACTCTCAGAACTTGTAGCAGATGAAGTAAAGAAGCAACTACAGAAACATAAGCAGGAAAACCAATCTGAAAAAAACACTGCAGTAAAAGAATTAATAACTGATTCTAAAGAAAATATTGATAAAAAATAGACGAGATTAGAAAAATGATGGATTCCCTGAATGAGCAATACAGGAAAGAAATAGATCGCATGAAGCAGAGTCAAAGCGAAATAGAGGAAATTAAACTCTCAATCACAAGCTTGCAAAACCGTTAAAGTGAATGTGAAGACAGAGTTTCAGATCTTGAAGATGCTGGTGTGCCTAGCAAAAAGGTAAGAAAGAATCTCTTAAAAACAACGAGGATGCAGGAAAGAATAATCCATCACCTGCAGGATGATGCAAAGATGAACAATGTGAGA
>NW_004524585.1:2662223-2662838 GCF_000260255.1 Octodon degus | reverse complement strand
AGAAATTAATTCAATTGAGACGAAGAAAACAATTCAAAGAATTAAAAAAGCAAAAAGCTGGTTCTTTGAAAGATTAAATAAAATTTATAAGCCCCCACCTAACCTCATCAAACAGAGGAAAGAAAAAAATTCAAATACAAGCAATAAGGATTTAAAAGGGTGTAATTGCCAGACACTCAGTGGAAACTCAGAAGATTATTAATAGCTACTTTGAGAATCTTTACTCTCACAGAATAGAAGACACAGAAGAAATGGACAGATTCCCAGAAATGTACAAATTACTACAACTGAATCGACAAGATATAACCACTCTCAATAGCCCAATGACAGCCAATGAAATACAAGATGTAATTAAAAACCTACCAGCAAAGAAAAGTTCAGGTCCGGATGGATTCACAGCTGAATTCTACAAGACATTTACAGAAAATGTAGTCCCTTTAGTCCTCAAACTCTTCCGTGAAATTGAAAAGGAAGCAATCCTCCCAAAAACATTCCTGGAAGCAAGGATTGTATTAATACTAAAACCAGGGAGAGATGCAACTAAGAAAGAGAACTACAGGCCTATCTCCCTCATGAACATAGATGCCAAAATCCTCAATAAAATCCTAGCAAATA
>NW_004524585.1:2646569-2647109 GCF_000260255.1 Octodon degus | reverse complement strand
AGAATATATGCAGTGTGTTATTCGTTGAAACTGTACTTCCGATTTGATTTGAAACTGTCTCATTGCTGTTTATCAATAAAATTTTGGGAAAAAAATAGGTAGAAAGAATGAAATATAGGCAGTCTTAATGGCCAAATAAGCAGGCTCCACAGGTACCTGGAATGTCTCCAAATGGGATAAGAAGCCCCAGAGGAGGAATATTGAAAGGAAAAAGTGTACAAGAGAAATTATTCTTTTCAAAACTTTGTTGTTTTGAAACCTCCTTGCCCTGTAACTGCTTCATGGCCTTGTAATTACTGTCTTGACCCCTGTAACAGTGAGTGTGTAGCCAAACATACAGGGTGACTGAGTGCACCACTGTACCATGCTTCATACACTGATGATCACGAATCTACCCCATAACCAATGACCTAACCCTGCCAGCTGCTCAGAACTGCAAGGCTGAGCTGTCTTACCTTTGTATCTCCTCTGTACCTCCTGCTTGGGTATCACATAAAAGCCCTGGACCACCAGAGACCAGGGCCTGATGTTCTGGGAAGA
>NW_004524585.1:2640729-2646469 GCF_000260255.1 Octodon degus | reverse complement strand
CTTCTTGTACTATGGATAACCACTAAGAAGATAACAATGTACAGTGTATTGATTTATCAAAACTGTCCTATTAATCAGCTGTGAAACTGTCTCATTCATATTTATTTCTCAATAAAAAAATAAATATATATAAAAAAGTAAAAATAAATCAGCTATTCTTCTACCTGGAATTTTCTTGGAGGATCTGAAAACATCATACCATAGTGATATATGTGTGCCTATGTTTACCGCAGCACAATTTGTGATAGCCAAATCTCGTAAACAACCAAGATGCCCATCATTTGAGGAATGGTTGAGAAAGATGTGGTATTTTTACACAATGGAGTATTATTCAGCTCTTAAAAATGATAAACTGCAAGCCTTTATATTGAAGTGGATGCCACCTGAAGTTATACTCAAGTGAAATAACCAGAAACACATGTGTAAATATCATATTGTTTCCCTAGTATAACAACTCAAAAGAAGAAATACTAATAGAAAGGTATAATACAAGTAAAAGGAAAGCAAGAACTCAAGGACTAATTAAAAGAGGGAAAGAAGAAGAGCTAGGAAGCATGACAGTAACAAGCCATATAGTTACATGTAGAAGATGGACAAGGCAATGATCCTGAGAATCCCCAGAAGATTTTTGAATCTAGCAGTTAATTGGAAAGATTCTCACCCTGACTAACTATGTATACTGACACCTGTGAACTAAGCAACTGCACTGAAGATGGCAATCTGTAATAGTAGGTTCATGCTTGCAGTGCTTGTCATTCTGGTCTTCTGAATACGGGTTGCTTGTCATGACATGCCAGTTGCTGCTGTTCTGTCTCTCGGGTAGACGATTGTTCAAAAAGAAGGGGGTGGTGAATGAAGGCAAGAGACAGGAAACGGGATGTTGTGGGACTGTTCTGCTTCAAGGTTGTATATGGTTAGATTTTTGGACTTGTGTGTAAACATAAGAATTATATAATTCTTTATGCCTATTTTTAAAATATATTCTAATTTTTGAATGATTTTTCATTATATTCTGTGGGGACTTAAAGTTCAACATATCAAAACTTGATGAAAAATGCCTGTTCCATGTTATACCTAAGATCTTTGATATTCAGACAGATAGTGAGCTTAAGCTTAAAAGCCTAGGTTGGATGGTAATAACAATAAACTTCTCTTCTGGAGGGTTAACAGCCTAAGTTTGCAGACCAAAATTAGAGAAAAAGAAGGGCTGCAAGGAAAGCCAACATTTCGGCCCTAGCCTTCCAACTTCAATTAAGACTCAGGACATATGACACCCTGTACTGTAATGTCATGTAACTCAGTAGTGTTCCAAATTTTCTGATCAAAGAGATTACTAGGCCAAAGAGGAAAGTGATTGGTTATGTAGAGTGTGCCTAAGGAGAGTCACATGGAGAAAAACATTCTCTCAGGCTTTCACAGAGAGCACATTGGCCAAGCAATGGCCATGACTCATCCACATGGCTGACACTGACAAAGGTTCTACAATCTGAGGTACAGGATCTCAGGACAAATCCTAAGAGGATTTCACTGACCTTATCAGACCCAAAAGCTACAACTCTTGTTACATAGGTCTTGCTTTATCTTGGCCTTAACCATCCAGCAGAAAAGTATAAAAAGGAAGTATAAGATGTAAAGCCATGCTGTTATGTTGAGCTGTAGGAGACTCAGGTCAACAATTTCTGACATTGCGAGTCAAGTGGAAGACCCAATACTATTATGGATTACTAGACTCTTTTATAATATCTTTCTGAGTTAACACACCTGTAATATTCAAATAACGAAACTAAACAAAAAAAGGGATACAGATGAATGTCCATTTTGTACCTGTGTATTCAAAATGTTTAGAATAGATACATAGTTACATTCTCCTAATGAGTAGAGGGATTTGTTCTAATGGTGTTTGTAAATAGAATATCATGTCTGCATCTTGTACAGTAATTAATCACTAGGAAGAATGTATGCAATGTGTTAATTATTGAAACTGTCCTACCAATTTGGTTTGAAAAATAAAAGCAAACTATAGACCAATCTCTCTAATGAACATACATGCAAAAATTCTTTTTTTTTACAACGGGGTCTACAGGGTGTTCAGAGTTTCACTACTAGGTCAGACTCATAATGATTCACCTGTTTACAGCCTCCCAAGAGCTGGGATTACATGCATGCACTACTACAACCAGTCTCAGTTGCCATCTCAGCATGCCCCGTGGAAGGGGCTGGTACAGAAGGCCCAGTGATCATACTCCTGGCCTCTGTGCCTTCTTACAGGTGCTTTAATCCACTGAGCAACTTGGCCAGCACTTGCAAAAATCCTTAATAAAATACTGGCAAACAGAATGTGGCAAATCATCAAGAAAATTATACAACATGACCAAGTAGTATTCATCATGGGGATGCTAGGACAGTTCATCATACCAAAATAAATAAATGTAATATACCAAATTAACAAAAACAAAGACAAGCATCACAGGACCATCTACAAAGATGCAGGAAAAACATTTGACAAAGTTCAACACCTATTCATAATAAAAACCCTACAGAAAACTGGAAAAGATGGTCTTCACCTCAACATTATAGAAGCCATCTATGACAAACCAATAGCTAACATCATACTAAATGGTAGTGTAGTTGTGGTTTGAGATATTTGCAAGGACAACAATATAATACAGGACATGTTATATAATATTAGTTTATCAGGAATCATCCAAGAATCATCCTACAACAAATGCAGGAAATCTATCCACACACTAAATACTAAAGAGTCCAGCTAAGGGCCTGGATCCTACTTCATGGATCTGTCAAAAATGGCCCAAAGTTCAATTGTGGAAGCTAGAAAGTCTATGCCATCAGGATGAAGTTTCTGTGCTATCAGAGATCTGAACTGGAGCCAGGAAGCAATACCCAAGGTAAGCACCAGAGCTCCCCCAAAGGTACCACAGCCATCCTCAGTAACAGAGAGGTCTTGCACTGCTCGAGTGATGAGGAAATCTGTTTCTATCAGGAAAGTTAATGTGACAAGCTTCTGCCTGAGGCTGAGCAGTGTACCATCTTCCCCTCTGAGCCAAGAAGCAATGCTTAAGATGACAAAAAGAAAGAAAGAAAGAAAGAAAGAAAGAAAGAAAAGAAAAGAAAAGAAAAGAAAAGAAAAGAAAAGAAAAGAAAAGAAAAGAAAAAAGAAGGAAGGGGCTGGGGGGATAGCTCAGTGGAATAAGTGCTTCCCTGGCAAGCGCAAGGGCCTGGGTTCAATCCCCAGTTCTGAAAGAAAAAAAAAAGATGAGGACCAAGGCTCTTCCAAAGTTCATCAGGAAAGCCAGCATGACAGGGTCCTCCAGTAGAACAGCCCAAGGGAACTAGCAGCTTCTAACAGCTCCAACAGTTTCTCCAAACAGCATCCCTAACAGCATTCCATCAGCTTCTGTTCTGCCTTTATGTTGCTGACAACAATCTCCTCAGGTAGACCTCCTACACCCAGAACCATACTGGTTTTATTCAGCTGTGTGTAATAGTTGAGCACAAGTTAGAAATCCACTACAATGATCAAAAACAAAAAAGCTTTTACTCTAAAATCCAGAACAAGACAAGGCTGTCGATTATCACCACTCCTATTCAGCATAGTTCTAGAAACATTAGCCAGACCAATTATACAAAAGAAAAAATACAAAGAACAAAGATATGAAAGGAAGAATTAAATTATCATTATTTGCAGATGACATGATACTCTGCATAAAAGACTCCAAAATCTCCACCAAAAGAATTCTAGAGTTAATATCCAAATTCAGTAGTGTAGTGGGACACAAATCAACACTAAAATCAATAGCATTCCTGTACACAAGCAACAAGAACGGAGATAGAAATTAGGGAAAGCACACCCTTCACAATGGCATCTAAAAAAAATAAAAGACTTAGGAATCAAGCTAACAACGGACATAAAAGATCTGTACATTTAAAATTATAATACCGCAAAAAAGGAGATCAAAGAGGATATCAGGAAATGGAGAAATAGCACTTGCTCCTGGATAGAAAGAACCAGAATAATGAAGAGTCATACTCCTGAAAGTGCTTTACAGATTTAATGCAATCCCAATCAAAACATCATTATCATATCTCACAGAACTAGAGAAAACAGTCCTAAATTTCATTTGGAATCAGAAGAGACCTAGAATAGCAAAAATTATTCTGAGCAACAAAAGCAAGTCAGGGAGCATCATAATCCCAGACCTGAAATTATATTACAAAGCGATTGTGATAAAATCAACATGCTATTGGTAAAACAGGAAAGAAGGTAACTAGAACAGAATAAAAGATACAGACCCAACCCCAAATGTACTCAGCCATCTCATCTTTGACAAAGGGGGCAAACATGTTCACTAAATGAAAGATAATGTTATGCTTTGTGTCTAGTTGGCCCCCTTCAAGGCCTAATGTGATCATGAGGTAAATTTGTAGAGTGTGTGATTAATTCATGATCTAATGCTGGGATTATGTGTGTGAATGCTGCTGGGATTATGGGTGTGAGTGCCACACCTGGCCTGAAGCACATAGACTGAAAACAGTATGAGTAAGTGAGAGAGGCTTGCTGCCTCTACTGGCAACAATTCTCAGGTGGGCCTCCCACACCCAGCACCACTCTAGTTCAATTCAGCTGGTATAACAAGTTGACCACCAGTTAACTACCCACTACAGATAGCGTCTTTAGTAAACGGTGCTAGGAAAACTAGCTATCCACATGCTGAATACTAAAACTAGAGCCATATCTATCACCATGAACCAAAATAAAATCAAAATCTAATATTAAAGATCTAAATATTAAAATAATAATACTAAATTTCCTGGAAGAGAAATGAGGTAGAAATCTCAAAGATATTGGGGTAGGCAGAAAGTTCATGAAAAACCCGAACATGGGAAATACTTTAAAGAATCAAAAACTGGGATCTCCTCTTATTAAAAAGCTTTTGCACATCAAAAGAAATGAAAAATAGTCAAGAGACAACAGATAGAATGAAAAAACAATTTAGCCAACTGTCCCCCAGACAAAGGCCCTCTATCTAGAATATGTAAAGAATTGAAAGAAATTACCCTCCCAATTCAAAGACCCATTCCAAAAATCTGAGATGAAAACACACTTCTCAGATAAGAAATACAAATGGAAAAATAAATACATGAAACAATGTTCAACATCATTGATGATTTGAGAGATGCAAATTAAAAGAACACTGAGATTCTATCTCACCCCAGAAAAATTGGCTATCATCAAGAAATCAACCAATAATAAATGCTGGTGGAGCTGTGGGCGTAAAGATACACTTCTCTGCTGTTGGTGGGAATGTAGACTTATTCAACCACTGTGGAAATCAGTGTGTAGATTCCTTTAAAAAATAGAATTTTATTTATTTTTATGCATTTAATACAGGGTCTACAGAGTCTCACTATGTAGATCAGACTAGTGACTCTCCCATTTTCAGCCTCCCAGAGCTCTGGGATTACAGGCACAAGCCACCATGCCCAGTCTTAGTCTTTGTCTCAGTGCACCGTGGGGGCGGGGCCAGCATGGCATGCTGAGGATCAAATCCTGGCCACTGCACTCTACCTAAGCAGGCACTTTAGTCCACTGAGCTATGAGGCTGGCCCTAAAAATTAGAATTTTAGGGCTGGAGAGATGGCTCAGTGGTCTAAAGCACCTACTTAGAACAAGCTTAGCAAAAGCATCAGGGACCGCGGTTCAATCCCCCAGCACCACATG
>NW_004524585.1:2638565-2640629 GCF_000260255.1 Octodon degus | reverse complement strand
CTCTCTCTCTCTCTCTCTCTCTCTCTCTCTCTCTCTCTCTCTCAAATAAATAAATAAAATTTAAAAAAAAATTAGAATTTTAGAGGTCTCATTTGACCCAGCTATTTCCCTTCTGAGTATTTTCTGAAAATAATTAAAAACATTATAGCACAGGAATGTATATGTACCCATGTTTATAGGAGCATAATTAGTAATTGATAAATAGTGGGGAAAAATCAAATACCCATCAATCAAGGAATGGATTAAAAAGAAGCATTTTTTTATACAGTAGAGTACTACTCAGCCACAAAGAAAAATAAACTGGAGACTTTTATAGATAAATGGATGCAATTGGAGACCATAAATGCAAATAAATCTGACCCACATGTATAAACATATTATATCACTAATGTGAGAACCTGAAAGAATAAATAAGATCCAAAATATGCAATTATGAAAATTGGGAAGCAGCTGTTCAAAAACAGAAAAACTGTGATGGAGGAAAGAAGACTGAAAAAAGAAAAATACATATTTATACACAAGATAGTTGAGAGAGTTATATAGCTAGCATTTTTAAATTCATTGAAAAGAAAGTCCTGTGCTAATAATGTTTGGACAAGAATCACACCTATATGTTGTACTCTGAGTAACTACAAATACAATACACAACATATTCATTACTTTAACTCTTGCTAACTTGTTTTGAAAGTGTTTCGCTGCTATTTATTTTTTTTCTTTAAAATAAATCTTGAAAATTTTTGTCATCAATTCCTCATTTTAGAAATGTTTGCTGCATATTACAAGACATTTATATACTAAGACTTTAACTGTCTTATATTGTCTTTTAATTTATTTCATACTTAACCATGTAAATTCATTTAGATATGATAACTTTGCTTGTGTTTAAGTATATTTATTTTACCAGAAAGGATGATAATTCATAGGGACACAGTTTATGTCATTTGGGGACTACATATGTTTCAAGACACTCACTTGGAATCAGCATAAAGCTGTACTATGTCCCTAAAATGAGCCATGATAAATTTCAAATGAGAGAAATGAGAACTTAGAGGATGGCTTTAAGGCATAGTAGATATTATGTGTTTATCAGAGATAATAAATATTACAGTTTTAATTATTCATCTCCTTGATCATCATAAACACAGGTTGGTGTTGGTAGCAGTGTTTTAAGCACCTGTGTTCCCCTTTTAGAACTACTGTTAAGTGCATCTTACAAACCATAAATCTTAATTGGTATGTTTGGAAATAGTCATGTAAATGTTTTGCCTTATATATCATGAAAATACTCGTAATTTAATTTTTTTCCTAATGTTCACTGTAAAACATTAGGGGTCCTACCATTTCTATTCAAGAAATCTTATAGTTAATTGTGATTCTTTAACAGTATTAAATGAGCTATGTATATTTCATTTTAACATCATTTGTGAAAATAGCAATTCTGGAATGCTTGGGATATTATTTTGATTTTTCAAGATACTGAAATTTTAATTTTAAAAAATCTTGAAAGAAACATATCCCTGTGTGAATATCAGATCACTGCTGCTTTTCACATCTGTGAATTGTTTTTCTTAAACCCTGTAGCCTAGCAAACTCCTTTTATTTCTGACAGACATGTATTAATATTATACTGTGAAGGTTATAAATATCATGTGGAAGTTCATCTATTTTTGTTTTAAAATCTATAATAGCAGGGTCACAGATACAGTTTAATGACATAAATACCTGCCTGACAAGTGCAAGGTCCCAAATTTGATCCCTAGTACCTGAGAAAAAATTACAATAACAAAATCTCCATATTGTATAAAAAATTTTTAAATAGAAATTTCTATCATTTCTATAAGGAGAATATGCATTATTTCAAGCCTTAAATGAGTGAGATTGGGATGGGTCACTGTAAGTAAAAGCAAAATTATTTTCTTACTCTAAAATTAGCACATCAGAGACCCAGCCCTAGCCCAGGTCCGGTGAGTGTGTGGAGAGCTTCCTGCTACCCTGCGCCGGTGGGACCAGTCCCAGCCCAGGCGCAGCGTGGGCAGGACCCTCTCCCACCCCCTCGGGCCGCCC
>NW_004524585.1:2617372-2632505 GCF_000260255.1 Octodon degus | reverse complement strand
AATGGTGTTTGTAAATAGGATCACAAGTCCGCATCTTGTACAGCAATTAACCACTAAGAAGAATATATGCAGTGTATTATTTGTTGAAACTGTACTTCTGATTTGATTTGAAACTGTCTCATTGGTATCTGTTTATCAATAAAACTTTGAAAAAAAATAAAATAAAATTAGCACATCGGAAAAACTGTATTCTCAAAATCATCATTTCTTCTTATAGCTCTCCAGGGACTATATCATAGTTATGATGCTCCATAATCCACCGTCAACACAAGCCAGAACCTTCTTATCACAAGAAAAGTCTCTGGTAGTGTTTATACTAAGAAAGGATTTCATTCATGCTTTTTAATGATACTCAAAGGTATTACTATTTTATAGAAAGAGGTATTTTTCTACAATTATAGAAACTAATGCTCCTAAAATAACAACCTATAAAGGTATGTGTTGGGGTTAGTGAATGAGATGGCAAAAATCCTAAGAGGAAGCTATTGTTTATTCTCTTCTACACAGAAACAACCAAGCCTCAAAGAAGTTAACTACCTTGCCCAAGAAGACATAGAACCGAGGCCCAGGTGAGTCCTACATTCTTCTAATTTTCTTCAATGTTGCATCCTCTTTCTGTCTTTTCTTTCTTTTTCACCATCCTCCTTAGACAAAATGCAAAGTTAGCAGGAAGCATCAGAGCCTGTGATGACAGATATGCTGCCAATCCAAAAGTAACTGTGTTCTACTTAAATTCGCTCTTGACCTTGAGAAAGTGAAATTACTGTGGATAGTAACTGTTGAAAATTAAAATGATAATTATTGTTGTAACATCATTACTGAAGTTTGATTTTTTAAAATAAACATGTGTAAAAATATTTTTTATATTTAAAGCCCAAAATAGTTGTTAAGCACAAGAACAATTTAACATGGTCACAGTTTTTATTTTATTATGATCTTTTGGATAGAATGCTGTCTATATAATCAAGGCATCAAGGATTATCATAGATACAAATAAATACATCCTTTTTGTCTATTGTAACTAAGTGCACCACAGCAAACTAAACTGACATTTCTAATGTCCAATTTATTGAATGTGGAGCTTGACTACTTCCTATTTCCGTGATCTGAGCAAAAAGCAAACATATTTCAGAAGTGTTTTGTAAAAAGCAGATGTGAAATGTTTTCATTTTTATAAATGACTCACCTGTACAGTTCTCTATTATATATTAAATGGCTCCTCTGACTTGAAGAACTTCCAGACTGAACCCACAAGCCTGCCATATTGCCCAATATAAACAGTCATTTGACAGAATGAAAAGTCATTCCATCTTCTCTTTAATCTTTGTGCTTCCTTCTCAGCCCCTTTTCCATTCAAACATAGAATGAACTTTCAACGATCAGCCTTAGCACGTCTATAATGCAATGCTTCTTCCAAGGAAATTCTCTGCTTTACAAACCAAGCGGAAATGAAAATGCACCAGCAGCTGATTAACTTCCTATCAATATATTTAGATCTGCTTATTTTTCCTGCAGAACTCAGAAATATCAAAAATGTCCAAGAGTACAGCTGCTAACCTACATCCCTATGGGAAGCAGGAGAAACACCTTTTTTCTTTCAATTCTTCCATACTTAAAAGCAAAGCCAGCCCTAATTCAAGCTAATAAAAATATTCCAACTATGTGCAAAGCTAGGAGGCTAGAAGAGTCAGTCAAGCAAGTTTGATTTTCAAAGCTGCAGAAAATCTGAAAAATTTAGTGTCCTAATAAAATACCTGCCATTGGGACTGATGTGTTTATGCCCTTGAACACGCATTTTGTGATGACACAGATAGTTTCTGCACTTGAGTAATTGTATCTATGCTTACACGGAGCTTTGTCAAGGAATTTTTTTTACTCTTCAACACCACTTGGATCAATAGCAGTTCAGTATCATTCATGATTAGTGCAGAAGTCTTCCTTCTGTTTGCTGGACTGTAAGGCTGATATAGATGAGAAGATTGGCTTTAATCTTATTAACTCATAACAGGAATTAAAACTAATGTCATGCTTCAGAAATAGACTTTGCAATTGCTGCTGCCTCCTGACACTGTCTACTCAAATTTGTCCTCCCTGCTTCTGTTACATGGCTCTTATTGCTCTAAAATTTCCTGACCTATTAAATCTTTATACAAATCTCCCCACCCTTAGTTCATGACTTTGTCCTAAACTTCTAATGAGAAATAGTTTATATGACCTGAGCTTTCTCAGTGTTTCATCCATCCATGTGATAGGTTTTCCTAAACACACAGAAGAATTTTCCCCTTTCTATAATTAAATAGACCCAATCCCAGTATCCTGTCTCATTAGGTTATTTCTCACTTGATTAGAAATTATGCCCTTACTCCTTCCCTTCCATCTGGACTAGCTTTATGTCTAATTTCTAAGCCTCAAATCTTTCTTTGACCCCAAATTCATTTATGAAAGTTTTTCCATGTCAACAAAAGTGAATCTTATTAATTAAAGTGGTCACATTTTATTTACAGTAATATTTATACAGATCTCTGACAGCCATTCCTGACACTACATACCTAATTTACTTCTACTGTAAACAAGACTATAATAAAGGTTTTTCTTCTTTTCACTCTTGTGTGATTACTTATTATGTGCTTTAAGAACCACTTTGGGGAGCATTTCTGGAAGAGTGATATAATGTATGGATGAACTCTACCATGATCTCAGCTCTTTAGCTGTCAATATAGGTTTGATCACCACTGCTTTAATAAATTTCTCCTTCAAAATGAATGGTGACATTTTAATGATCAAATACAGTTTTCATCCTACTTTTTACCTTCTTGATATCTAAGCATGTTTCAAAAAGGCTCTTTCTCTTAAAATTATCTCCTCTTTTTATTTATTTATTTTTTTGGTGGAACCAGGGATTGAATTCAGGCCCTTGCTCTTGCCAGGGAAGTGCTTCTTCTACTGAGCCATCTCCCCCCCCCACTTTTTGTTATTTTTTAAACAGAGTACAAAATTATATTAAAACAGAAAAAATTATAAGTACTATAGAATTTACTTAACAAAATAACATGAATTTCACAGTAATTGTTGTAATACAGAGTATTGTCTTCCAAGCAGTTATTCATATTACCAGATATAAGCATGTAAAATTGGAAGAAAAAAGAAGTGCATAAGAAATTAAGAAGACAAAAACTACAAGCAATTGAAAAAGGAAACAAAACTAAGTAGTATCTGCTCCTTTTCATAAAACAGTAGAAATGCATAGTACAGTTGTCCAAACCATCCTGCAAACATACATAGATAAATCTCTTTCCCCTACTCCCTCCCCTGTCCTTCTCCTCAACTCAGTAATTCTTTCCTAAAATGGTTACAATTCTTTTTTATAATATTTTTTTATTTGGTACAAGATCTCACTACCCAGCTTAGACTGGTAGTGATCCTCCTGTCTCAGCCTCCCCAGCACTGGGATCACAAACATGCCTAGTTTCAGTGCAGCTGTGGGTCAGCTCAGGGTGTGACATGCAGTACCGGGATTGGAACTCAAGTCTTTGTGCTTGCAAGGCAGATTTTTAGACCACTGTGCTATCTTCCTGGCCCCAATACTCTCTCCTCTTGTAACTACTTCCATCACATTAAATACAATCTCAATTTTACCTCCATTTCAGCCCACTTGTATTCACTCTCTTTCCACAGAACTATAGAAGTCCCCATTTCTCTCCCTACATTGATTGTCTCACCCATACTGTCATAAATGCCCACTCTGGTTAAATTTGAACTTCAGCCTAGCTTCTCTATGAATTTCATGCTTCTTTTTGGACATGTTTACCCTACATCCCAAAGATAAATAGTTTAAATTCGAACACTGCTTATATCTTCTTAACCTGATCTCTTACCGAATTTCCTATGGACGTTCATATCTGCATCAGTGTCACAAGTTTTTGAGTTTAAATTTCCCATCTCTCTCCAAACACTATCTCTAAGCATTACTGGTTCTGCCTGAACAAAGCATTTTCCCAGAACTCCATAGGGCATAGTGGTGTTGCCAACCTTGCATTACTTTTTTTCCTGCCCCTCTGCAAGTGGAAGGACCAGCAAGGATCCTACTTCCCCAGGAAACATGTATCTAAGACTTATTTGGGACTGACTGAATCCAACTTATGGTACAGTTTTTCCTCTGGGTCTCTGCTGCCCTTACTCACACTCCCCAACTGTCCCAGGACTGGGCTTCTGAGAATGCATGGCTGAAGCTCAGTAACAGCACTGCAGAAAGATCTGTGATCTTTTCAGTGCTCAGCTCTCAGAGTAGGAAGACAGGAAGAACGATAACGGGGCTATAAGAGGTCCCTGGGCACAGTTTCCTTGAAGCTTTTCACTTTGATTTTGAGTTTTGTCCAAATCAGGACAAGAAGAGATGTCTCTAAGAATAGCAACGACATTGCCTGTAATGACAGAGTCGACATCACCACTCTGAAGGCAGCTGGCAGGGGTGGAGGGAATGTGACAGCGCTGGAAAGTAAAGGGGCAGCTCTTGTATAAGGGAACAGTGGCAGAAGTAGCTGTGGTGTTGGTGATGTAGCACAGTCACTGAGGTGTGCAGCAGGCAGTGAAGACAAAAGCATCCCAGAGGCAAAGGCAGAAGTGTGGCAAAGAGAGTGTTACACTGAACTTCTATGTGATGACAAGGTCCTGCCACACCAGAATAAACATTGCTGCGTACAGCAACTTGCCTCCTTTGGGTATCCCCACAAAAAATAGTCAGCCCAGGTACCACACAAGGCATATAAAAGGCATGCTGAAGTTTAGGAACTGTAGAACTGGCAAAAGATTTTAAAACTTCTTCTAAAGTAGAAGTCAATTAAGATGTTGAAATGCAAAGTAACATTCACCATGCAATCAATGTGGCATGCTATCCTTACAATATTATTTAAATCCATAGTAAGGTAGATTTGGGATGGATCAGCATACTTCCCATTTGACTGACTTGCTCTAAGATTATTCAGTAGGCTCCACTTCTCAGAAAATAGCTTTTTTCTTTACAAATCCCTTAATAAATATTCAGAAGGAGTTCATTGACAATCCCCCCAGATGTGAAGCTAATTAGCTGCTGATACCTAAGCTTAGCATTTAGCTCACTTGTACCAAAAAAGATTCTTTTAAAGGTGTTTGTTTTGAATGTAAAAGATAAACTGGAAAGAAGTATGGATTAAGACCTCAAAATTGTCCTCTCCAAGGATTCTCTTCCTTTTATCAAAAGACAAAGGAGATAAATAGGAAAAATCAAACTATTTGGGGAGTGAGAGAAAGAGTCCTTGAGGAATCAAGTACTTCTCACTATTTTTTAGTGTTGTCAGCATTTTAAGCTGCTAATTTTTCCCCCATAGATTTTCTTAAATAAGCACATCAAAAAATTATGAATTTGAAAACTTTAATAATTTAAAGATTACTTTCCCCAAAGAAGGATTTTATGCTACTCATTCAGCTTTGCTTTCCTATAGCATATTATTTAAACATAAAATTTGATCTCTTTGGGCACAAGCCAATGGGTATAGGTCTCAACCGCCATTTGCCCTTAAGCCCCCAGATAAAATTTTAAAATGCTGTAATATATCAAGACTGTGTTGTTTTTTAAAAGCTCTTGAAGGAGGCTATCAGTTTATTTTACCTTCTTCTCTTTAAAATTATTTATGGCTTTATTCACTGATTGCCACTGCGGCCTCATCTGCTCTGAGCCAGCTGCAGGGCAGGCCGAAGCTTGAAATGAGTCAGACAGCATGTCTTCTCCAAGCCCACGCAGTGTCTCCTCAGATAGGGCCTTTCCACCCTAGAAACTCATCAGTTATCACTCTCTTAGGATTCTAGACATCTCACAATATACAGTGCATATCTTTATGAGAACTTCAGTTGTTAACCTCCTCAGTGCAACCAGACAGAAGGTTTATCATGTGAAAATTAGAACCATTTGGTCTACACAAATTAATTTGGCTGCAGCTCATTAATTTACCCCAGTCACTAGCAACCACTCTGTGTCACATAACAGTAACCTCGGAGAGCTCATTAGTCCCCTTAAAAATGAGCGCAAATGGACACAGGAATGCCAAGTGCTCCCATCACCATGACTCAACAGCAAAGTGTACATCATTTAATGCCACAGGAGTTAAGCTTTGAAGTGGCAGCTCTCCTAATAAATTGCAGCTGCAGAACATCACTAGGAATTTACAAATCTGACAGTGGGCACCATCTTTCTACATTGGTGAGGATGTTCTAGAAATCAACAAAATTATGTTGATGAGAACGTGTTAATTTTATGAAGTATTTTATATTTGTGGGAGGATTATTGAGCAGCATGCAGCTTACTAGGAAGTTTATATAGCACAGTAAAATGTAAAAGAAAACGAAGACTGTCTCCTGTTACCGTTAAGTTCATTCTTTGTCATGCTTCTATTTATAAGGCAATTTATTTATAAAAATAAATTCAAACATTTTTATAGTGCACTTGGTAGGAGAAAAGATTTTTATTCTGCCTCAAACAATCAAGAATTAATGAGGGGGCTGGGGAGATGGCTCAGTGGAATAAGCGCTTCCCTGGCAAGCACAAGGGCCTGAGTTCAATCCCCGGTTCTGAAAAAAAAAAAAAAAAAAGAATTAATGAAGCACTGGGACCATGATCATACACTGTAGTCCTGGTACTGAGGTCGGTGAGTCTCAAGTTCTATCCCAACATGTGCAATTCCAAGTTTTGATGAAAACTGGTCTTTTGGGCCTGGGGAGATGGCTCAGTAGAATAAGCACAAGTGCCTGAGTTCAACCCCCAGTTCTGAAAACAAAACAAAAACCTGGCCTTGAAATTAAAAAGTAATAAACATTTTCTGAGGATAGGCTGGGCATATGGCTTAGTATGGAGGCCCTGGAAGTGATTCCCAGTTCCGTATAAAGAAAGCCAGAATTAATGATGCATAATTTGTTGGATGATTTGAATGCTCCTTAGAACTAGCCTTCATTTAATAACATGTTGCAGTCAAGCCTGTCCTTTCAAGCACAACCCCTTCACCTAAATGCTGTAGGGTATATACCATGTCTACTGAAGTGTAGGAGGTATAGTACTGTCTTAAGTACTTTTCTCTTGGGTTTCCTTCAGCAACACACACACTATAAAACTATTTGCCTGTCTCACTGCTAAGAAAAAATACCCAATATCCAAAGGTAAAGGAGGAAAGGGTTTTTTGGCTCATGGTTTGTAAAAGTTCAGTTCATAGTTGGCTGGCTCCAAGTCAGGGTCCCATGGTAGAGGGGCGCCACAGAGTAGAAATAGTTCATGGCAGGTAGAGAGCAGGATAGCAGCAAAGCAGCAAGCAGCAAGCACCCCATGAAAAGCAGTAACCTCCTTTCTGTCCCTTATATCCTATCTAGGCTACTCACCCTTAGGGAGGGTAGCACCTACACCCAGGGTTGGACAGCCTTAATCCTAGCATTGCACCATCAATAAGTCCCTGTGTCACATGCCCTAGATCCAGCCACCTCTGAAAAGCCCCATGTCTGACCACATGAGGCTTTGGCAAGACATCTAGACACAGACTGTGCTGGTTGATGCATTGTGTCAACTTGAGATGTCAAAAGCTTCACTACATCTGCTTGGCGATTCCATGCCCTCCCTAGAGTGACTCAACACAAAAAGGGTATATAAAGGGGTTAAAGAAGGCTTCAGCGTGCCCCACTTCCTTGGAGGGGTCCTGAGCTTTACAGTGCTACTTCCTTAGAGGAGCTCGATCACTGGAGCTGCACCACTTTGGATGAGCTCGGATCTTCAAGGCAGGTACCGCAACTTCTTTGGAGGAGCTCCTGTCTTCGCAGTCAGCATGGAAGGAAGAGAGAGAGACTGGCTAAAAGCTGGAGCTGCTGCCCTTCCCTTCATTCTTCACTGTTTTCCACTGCCGTAGACTGCTGCCCTCTGCCATGTGCCACTTGGCCTGGGAGCCAGTTGGGTATGGACTGAAACCTCCACAAACTGAGCTAAATAAACCTTTCCTTCCTTCATTTTTGGGGTCGAGCATTTTGTCCCAGCAACAAATAAAGAGTAACTGAGACACAAGTACATCTAAGAGAAGAGGTAAACACACATCCAGGATGAAAAAAAAAAAAAAAAAAAAAAAAAAAAAAATCAATAAAAAAAACTAAAAGCAAAAAAAAAAAAAATTCTTTAAGAATGGTGGTTAGACTTGGATGTCAGCATCAGGGATGTACAGTTTTATTATGCTCATAATTCACAGTTTATTGAATAATTTCAATTAGTTCCTCCCACTTTGGCCTCACTTTATTGAAGCTCTACTTAGTTACAGCCTCCAGATCATACTTTCTCAGACTTATGTTAGAGCATTACAAAAATAACATGAATACTAAAACATAAAATTGTAAATTTTTAATATACACCCAAATGGTTGTTTACTTCTTTATATTGGTCATCTGGGGGAGATACTAGGCTTAGTGTACTGATTGGAGCAGTACTCAAAAATTCTTTAAAATCATCCTTTGGCATTACCTTCAAAGAGCACAGCATGTTCTATTTTTTTTTTATTAAAATTTTTTTTTGAGAGCGAGAGAGACAGAGACAGAGACAGAGAGAGAGTGAGTGTGTGTGGTGTGTGTGTGTGGCCAGTTCAGCCCACCAGGGGGCAGGGCTGGCTGGCATGTGGTGCTGGGGGATCGAACCGCGGTCCCTGATGCTTTGCCAAGCTTGTTCCAAGTAGGTGCTTTAGACCACTGAGCCATCTCTCCAGCCCCAGCATGTTCTATTTAACATCCTCAGTGGGAGCAAATTTTCATCTTTTGAAGCTGTCTTGTGAATACACTTGCAGATCCTGTTGGATGATAATACTTGGAGCCTTTTCTCTAAGACTCAATTTAGACTTAAGAAATTACAGATTTATCTATGTATTGAGCATTTATTATATAAAAGGCTGGATACAGAAAAATGCAAGTCCTATGCAACCAAATCCATTATCTCAAGGGAAGGAACACATACCAACAGATCATTTTAACCATATAAACACCAGGCTATGCTCTCCTAATACAGAGGGCCACTGGTTTGGTATAAAGCCCAGAGTTTCAACACAAAGGATTCCTGGGGATGCAGATGCCTAAAGTGAGATTTAAGTGATGAATAGAAATTAGAAGAAAAGGGGCAGAAAAGACATTCTAAGAACAGAAAATTGTGTGAATAAAGGGAGCTTAATAGGTGGGTTTTTAAAAATTTACAGAAGCATTGTAGCATAAATGCAAAGGACAGTGAGGCTAGGAAGAGTAGGCCTGAAAAGTGGGAGCCAAAGTACAGGATTTTGGCCTCCTTTTTCTAAGGTATTTACCTACAAAGATACTTAAAGGTAAGCCAGAGAGTAAGATCAGAATTGCATTTCGAGCAGCTTGCTCTGAAGTAAGCATTCCCTTGTTTCTAGGTTATGGGAAGGGATATTACTGAGAAAAGGTGAGAGCAGTGATGGTGAGGAAATGTGAGTGGATAAATTAAATGGTAACTAGAAAATGAGCTAGTAGGGCACAATCACTCACTTGATTTGAGAATGAGGAACCGAGAAAGGGATTGTCAGGTTTGTGTCATCAGTGCCAACTACGATGGTGAACAGGAGTGAAGCACATCTGGTTGGGTAATGGAAAGAGATTGAAAAGGGTGTTTCAGGAGGCCAATGTGACTGCTCATATTAAAGGGAAAACAACACTACCCAGAAAGAGACAACATATCCAGAAAACAACGAGATGTACCATTCTGCAGTTTCTACTTAGAAAAAGGACACGCTAGCTTTAGCATTTTGCTTCATCAAACAAACATTGTGAAGAACTAAGAAATATCTGCTAATACAGGAAATATCCACAGCAAAACAGAATATAAATGATTTCAAGGTAGCAAAGCTTTGGAATTGGTCAAAATGAAATATGTTGGCCAGAGGGGGTCCCCAATGTTATGGTGAAGAATTATTAGACATTAATATCAAAATCACTTTGTATACTGTTTCCAGAGTGCTTAATTTCATTACATGAATTCCTCTGTGGGTGTATCCATGCTTCAGTGAACCATAAAAAGTATGACTGCATTCTCAAGTCATATTTTGCTGTCTTTGCTATCTTTACAAAGTTATAATTCCTTTTCATATTGGTGTATCAGTTAGCCTTGTTTAGACCAAATATCTGCCATATACAACTTAAAAGGAGATGAGGTTTATTTTGACACACAGTTTAAGAGACTTCAGCCCATGATTGACTGGTGCCAAGGTAGACAAAGCATGGCAGAAAGGCATGACAGAGGAAAGCTGTTCAACCCAAATCAAAGGGCAGCAAAAAGGAAAGGGCAGAGATAGAGGCATACTTTCCCCAAAGGCATGCCGTAGTGACTCACTTCAGACTATGCCCCATTTTCTTACAACACGTTCAGTTTTGAACTCATCTATCAATGATTGATCTACTAGTGAGTGAGCTACCTCATGACCCAATCACCTTCCAAAAGACCCTCTTAAGAACACATGAGGCTTTTGGAGGACATTCTAGATCAACAGGCTATCTAGATACATCAACTCAATAATCCCACTGCAAAAGTATGAGATTATGAGAGTCAAAGAGGGAAATAAAGTGAGTGTCCTAGCTCTCAGAATATCTGCCCAAGGTGCAACAGACTGAAGAATGCTGGTTGGACAGTGTCTGTTATGTCTGCCTAAGGTCTACAAACTGGAGTTATGTGAAAAATAAAAACAGTACATAAACAAAGGATTAGCTAAAATATATCAATTGTAGTTAATTATTTCTACTCATTTACTGCTAGCTTTTAGTTTGATCATTATTTATTATTTTTAGAACTTAGAAATAAAAAACATTGATAGGACTTTATTTTAAAAGCTGTATATCATTTATATAAAGGAGCCAAAATAGCTTTCATTTAGATATATATTTAGAAACTTCTAAATGCATTGAGGTTGCTTCATATTTTCAAATATAATATAACAACAAGTTATTAAGCCACTTTGTATATACTAAACTCTGCGTTTTGTAGTTGTGTCATTGGGAAATTAAATGTTTTCAGGAAATTAAACTGGAAAGAGTGCAACGGTTACATTTTAATATTGAAAAACACCAATTAGATTTTTTAAATAACAAGGTCAAATCATCTGTACTGATCATTTAATTGTTTTATCACAATTGAGGAATATAATTAATTGGCAAAAGGAAATGTCCACACTCCTGTGTACAAATATGCTAGAAGGTTAGAACTAAGTTCAAGACCATCGTACCAAGTGAAATAGGTCAGATTCAAAGTTAAATATTGCATGGTTTCTCTTACATGAGAATCCCAAACTATACTAAGTGAATGAATAAAATAAAAGAGAAACTATAGGAAACTAGAAAGCAGCTTCTTGGGGATAGCAAAGGGAAAGGGGAGGAAAGGCAGAAAAAATGAAAGAGATTGAAAGTTAATAAGATATATGCATGTATTGATTCTCTAAAATGAGCATTGCTGTTCTGTGATATAAACAAACACTAATTTATCTATTTTTTATATTATCATCCTCCTTTATAAAAAACAATTGAATGATTGAGTGATTGATTATCTTCTTGGCACATGTTCTCATTATGAAGCTCAGGGTGGACTTGAGCTCACTTTGTAGTCAAGGCTGGCCTTAAACTTGCAATGATCCTTCTGCCTCAGACTTCTGAGTGCTGAGATTATAGGCAACCCACACCCAGATAAATATGCACTAATTTATTTTTCTGAAAGTTTTATTTTTTTAATAATTTTATTGAGAAACAGCAATGAGACAGTTTCAAAACCAATTAATAGGATAGTTTCAATAATACATTGCATATTGTTATCTTTTAATGGTTATTCATAGTAAAAGATGCAAACATGATATCCTGTCCAAATACCATTAGTACAAATCTTTCTTCTCATTGAATTAAAAGAAAGGAGCTGTAAAGCTATCCTAACTATTCTGTATATACAGATACAAAATGGTCCTTCATTTATATCCCCCTTTTTTGTTTAGTTTTGTTAGAGATGGGTATTCCATTGTCATTTAAATATTGTAGGTACATAAATTCAGAAAAATAATCCAATATAGTCCAGTAGTCCATAATAGTAGTGGGTTATTCATAGGACTGGCAATGTCAGAAGTTGTTGACTTGAGCCTCTCACACCTCAGTATATTAATATGGCTTTACTTTTTATACCCCATTTTATACTTTTCTGCTGGATTGTTAAGACCAAAATAAAGCAAGATAGATAGATAGATAGATAGATAGATAGATAGATAGATAGATAGATAGAGATAGAGATAGATAGATAGATAGATAGATAGATATCAAGAAATATATCTTTTGTATCTGATAAGGTCAGTCAAGTCTCCTCAGGATTTATCCTGCCATCCTGTATAGCAGTTTGCAGATTCTTTCTTAGTGTTAGCCAAGTGGATGAGTCATGGCAATTGCTTGACCATTTTGCTCTCTGTGAAAGCCTGAGAGAATGTTTTCTCCCCATGTGACTCTGCTTAGGCACACTCTATGTCATCGATCACTTTGCTCTGTGGCCCTATAATCTCCTTGATCAGAAAATTTGGGACACAACTGAGTTACATGATGTTACAACATAAGTTCGCCTATGTCCTGATTCTTCACTGACCTTGAAAGGCTAGGCCCCAAATGTTGGCTGTCTTTGCAGCCCTTCTTTTTCTCTAATTTTTGGTTTGCAAACTTAGGTTGTTAGCCCTCCAGAAGAGAAGCTTATTATTACCCTACAACATATGCACTTGGGTTTAACCACCCTATCTGTCTGAGTATCAAACATATTAGGCATAACATAGAACAGGTATTTTCCATCTAGTATTGATGTATTAAACTTTAAGTCTCTACAGAATATGGAGAAAAAAATATTGTAAAAATAGGAATAAACAATTATATATTTTTACACAGAAATCTAGAAATCTAATCATATAGAGCATTGTAGCAGGACAGTCCTGTGAACTAAGCAACTTCATTGAAGAAAGCAATATGTAATAGAAGGGTCGAAGTAATACTTGGAATGCCTGTAATTCTGGTCTTATAAATACATACTGCTTGTCATGAGATATCAATTTTTGTCATACTGTCTCTCAAGTAAATTTTTGTTTAAAAAATAAAAACGGGTAATAAATGAAAAAAGAGACAAGAAAAAAATGCACTAATTTAAAAAGAAGCAGAAAAAAAGAAAACCACCCCAAAGACATATCTAGCATCAACAAATATAGCCCACCACTTTGAGAGTTCAATAAAAGAGTTTTACTAAAAGCCATCTTTTTTCCATTTTTTTATTATAAAGAGAAGGAAATAAGCAACAAAAACAAGGATATAAATTTCAAAACAAGATTATAGGAGAGTAACAATGTTCAGTACATCGTACAGTGTTGCCTACAAAGTATTTGCTCATAGGACAAGGTATTGGCCTTTTGGCTAAGATCAAGTATACTATGTGCTCTTATCAGTCTAAAATCCATCTTATTGGTCAAAGATATAACACAAAAAACTATATAATCTGACACTATATAAGGAATGACGAGAAAAGAAAGTAGCAAATATGTAGATATATCAACATAACTAACTGACCAAGTAACATCATAATAAAATACCCATGAGCTAAAAACAAATAGAAGTAAGGATAAAATAGAAAGTACATCAGGAACTGGGGACCCTAAGGTCAAAGGTTGTATAATCTTTTATTTGGGTAAATATGGTTAAACAAATTGATTAAGTTTGACTTTATTTATTTGTTTACTTTTGTTGGTACCAGGGATCAAACTCAGGACCTTGCGCTTGCCAGGCAAGCACTTATTCCACTGAACTAACTCCCAAACCAAGTTTTACTTTAATAAACCCATTTCAGTGTACCTACATCTACGGAAAATATTGTCTACAAAAAAGAAATACTATGTACAACAAAAGAGGAAAAGAATGAGAGAAATAATATATCTAAACATATCAAAAAGCAGAGAAAAATTATGGAATGTAAAGGACAAAGCTAAAAAGGACCAGAAATGTTAGCCAAGTAAAGCTGCATGAATGACAGACTAACTTAGCATGACATGCAAAAGAGGTATGTGTAATAACTTCTAGAAATTTGGAAAAAAATTACCATAACCATGTATATACCTGAAAAAATATTATGAAGCACAAAAAAGAAAACATTGAAAGAACCACACAGAAAATATAGACAGGATCTTGCTTTTTGTGAGAGATGGAAATGCACATCACTGACTAATTATAATAAAACAAAACAGAAATGATGCCAGTCCTAGCCCAAGCCCAGAGTGTGTGGGAGAGCTTCCACCTACCCTGCACCAGAGGGACCTACTAATGGTCCCACACCAGGCGCAGCGTGGGTGAGACCCTCTTCCACCACTTTGGGATGCCCACCACAACTCCATAGCACCTCCCCCACCCTGCCCGCCGAGTAAGAATTTCTGCCCTGTTTCAGAAATCCCCAGACCCAGTCCTAGCTCAGGCATGGTGAGTGTATGGGAGAGGTTCTGGCTACCGTGCGCAGGCAGGACCTACTACTGGCTCCAGCCCAAGCGCAGCGTGGGTGAAACCCTCTTCCACCCCATTGCGATGCCCACCCCCACCATCAATCCGTAGTACCCACACACCCCGCACACAGGATAGAGATTTTTGATCCAGTCCTAGCCGAGACCCAGTGAGTGTGTGGGAGAGCTGCCTCTCCCCGATACTGCACCTTGTCAACTCCAAGCTCAGCTCAGGCCTGGCATACATGCCTGGGGTGAAACACTGCAGCTGCAATCCTGGCAGAGAGTATAAAGGATAGAACCACCCAGATAGTCCAGGAGCAGAAAATCTTGCCAGAGGGGCACAACAGGTTCACCCTCAAGGGAAGCAGCAAGAAGGAGCTGAGCACAGAAGCCAGACTCAAGCCAGGCACAGCTGGATGAATCCAAACTTTCTAGATCTGCACCTGAACTGCAGTACGTGCTAAGGTTATAACTGCAACAAAGATCTACAACAAAGGTCAGAAAACAGTGCTACACAAAATGACGAGAAGGAACAAAATGCAACCTCAGAACCCAAGCCCACCCATAACAAGTGCAGAGGACACTAACACAGAACAAATTGG
>NW_004524585.1:2612570-2613092 GCF_000260255.1 Octodon degus | reverse complement strand
ATCTCCTGGAAGAGAAAGTGGGAGGAACTCTTGAAGACATAGGGGTAGGCAAAGAGTTCATGGACAGAAATCAAATCGCACAGGAAACAGTTGAATTAACAACTGGGACCTGCTCTTACTGAGAACTTTTTTCATGTCAAAAGAAATTGTCTGCAAAGTGAAAAAGCAACCCACAAATTTGGAAAAATTCATGACAAATAAGTAACTCAGACAAAAGTCTGCTCTCTAGAATCTATAAAGGAGTAAACAACACTGGGGCCCCAAAGTTTAAAGACCCAATCCAGAAATGTGCATCTGAGATGAACACACACTTCTCAGAGGAAGAAATTAAAGAAGTGAATTAATATAGGAAAAAATGCTCCACATCACTAGCCATCCGCAAAATGCCATTTAAAACAACATTGAGATGTCATCTCACCCCAGAAAGAGTGGCTATCATAAAGAAATCATCCAACAACAAATGTTGGAGAGGCTGTGGGGAAAAAGGAACCCTTCTCCACTGCTGGTGGGAATGTAGACTGG
>NW_004524585.1:2610071-2610557 GCF_000260255.1 Octodon degus | reverse complement strand
CATTCTCTTAATGAATAGAGTGATTTGTTCTAATGGTGTTTGGAAACAGGATAGCATGTCCGCATCTTGTACATCAATTAATCACGGGGAGGAATATAGGCAATGTTTTAATTATTGAAACTGTCCTACCAATTTGATTTGAAATTGTCTCATTGTTATTTATCAATAAAATTATGAGAAAAAAGAATAAAATGATTTCTGGTAATTAAACCAAAAAAAAGGAAAGAAATGTAAAACAACTAAGCAACTTATACGTTTGATTGAGCTCATGAATAAGGATATACATGTAGCAATTCTCATATATAGATACATTAATGAAACTAAAACAAATAGGGTGTATATTATTTGTCAATAAACCTTAATTTTTCTCCTTGTCTTTTTTACTTTTTATTTTTTAATATATTTTAAAGAGGGTATAATAAGAGATAAGACATTAAAGATGGTATATCTTTAAAAGAACAAGATGAAAACTTTGTCGTTTTCCTC
>NW_004524585.1:2608662-2609971 GCF_000260255.1 Octodon degus | reverse complement strand
TTTAGTTCAGATGTTATTAATTCAAGGATTTCTTTTCTCATTTCAAATCTGAGGTCTTCTATATCTTTCTGCAGCTGTTTCTTTATTTCAGAAGCTGCTGATTCATTGCTTTCAGCTGTGTGATTTCCAATTTTTTTCTGTGTTAGTGTCCTCTGTACTTGTTACAGATGGGCTTGGGTTCTGTGGTTGCATTTTGTTCCTTCTCGTCATTTTCTGTAGCACTGTCTTCTGACCTGTTGTAGATCTTTGCTGTAGTTATATCCTTTGCACGTACTGAAGTTCAGGTGCAGCTCTACAAAGTTTGGACTCATCCAGCTGTGTCTGGCTGCTGTGCTCAATCCTTCCCGCTACTGCCCTTAAGGGTGAACCTGTTGTGCCCCGGACCTGGGCTAGGACTGGGTCTGGGGGCTCCTGGAACTCGGCAGAAAATCCACTTTCACTTAATTCAATGAGAAAAAATTTGTACTAATAGTGTTTGGACAGGATATCCTGTCTGCATCTTGTACTATGGATAACCAATAAGAAGATAACAATGTACAATGTATTAATTATTGAGACTGTCCTATTAATCAGTTTTGAAACTGTCTCACTGATATTTGTTTCTCAATAAAATAAAAAAGAATGTTAATAATTAAAAATTAAAAATAGAAACAATGATTTTAATGACACTAAAATTTAATGTCTACTTTTGAATCCAACAAGCACTGAATATACTTTTTAAGGACCTATAAACATTTTTAATACATTTAGATGTACAATAACAATACATGCTCAAGAAAAGAGATAAGAAAATAAAAATAGAGTTAAAGTCTATAATTAGATGCTAGTTTACATGACAAATTATTACATGACATTATAAAATGCATTGCAAATCTGAGCAGATAAAGTAGTGAATGGACAATTACTTACCCATACGGGACAATTAAACTGCATACTCAAGTCTATTTACAACAAAACATTCAGTTAATGAGTTATGAATGAAAATTAACATAAAAACACTGTTAATAACATCTGGTGAATATTTACCTTATATTGAAGAAAAAGTTTATGTCCACATAAGATAATTAACAATCTTTTAAACAATACTTTTGTATTTGGCTACATAAGGTTTTTTTTCAAAATTTTATTGATAAACAGAGAGCAATGAGACAATTTCAAATCAAATCGGAAGTACAGTTTCAACAAATAATACACTGTATATATTCTTCTTAGTGGTTAATTGCTGCACAAGATGCGGACTTGAGATCCTATTTACAAACACCATTAGAACAAATCATTCTATTCATTAAGAGAATGCAACTATATATCT
>NW_004524585.1:2602232-2605944 GCF_000260255.1 Octodon degus | reverse complement strand
TAAAGCCATGCTGTTATGTTGAGCTGTGGGGGACTCAGGTCAATAATTTCTGACATTGCCAGTGAAGAATATATGCAGTGTATTATTTGTTGAAACTGTACTTCCGATTAGATTTGAAACTGTCTCATTGCTATCTGTTTATCAATAAAACTTTGAAAAAAAAAAAGAAATAGTCTGCAGAATGGCAGAGCACAGCACAGCACAGACGCTAGGAGTGTGTCCCTGGAGCAGGTTTTCCTGAGCCCACCTTTCAGTACTCGAAAGGCATTTTCAGAGGACATAAAGGAAAAGGGAAGAGGAGAAATCCATGCTCCATGTTCCAGACAGTGATAAAACAACAAGAAAAGACACGTAAGGTGACTTCCCGATATGTTCAGAATACAAGTATATCAGGCTGATTTCAGCAGTGAAGTATTGTGTGAAAAGGCTAAAACCACATAGTGATAGATTTCCAGGCGAAATTGGAGTAAGTGCTCTCAATGAAAAGCATTAGAAACTTGAAGAACATTAAGTTCACAGCATATATAAGGCATAAGACTAGAGAGAAAGGGAAATGTGGAGAAACTGATTTTCCAGCAATCTACAAACATTGATAAAGTGAAAAATCCAAGATCCCATCAAAACTAAATCTTGGTTAGAAATTTTTCAGTAAAATACCTGTAAAACTTCCAAAAACATAAAGATTTTTTTAAATGCATTAAATGATAGGTGGAGGGAGCAAATAGAAAGGACGCCTGTTGCTACAATCTTTGAACATTATGCAGCAGAATCTGTAAAGAGAATTACAATCAATACTTCTCAACAGCCCTGGCTGGGTTTCGTACTAAATTTAGTCTGCAAACCAAGATGCATTACTTTTCAGGCAGCTGAAGAAAGACTGTGAGTCAGTTCTTTCCTTAAAATCTACAACAATACCCTCAAGAAATCAGTGTCAGGGAATACTAGGCACCAACAATGGTCATATGCATTGTAGGGTGAAGTGTTTCTAAAGTGTCAAGGCCTTACAAGGAAAATCCACACTGTACTTGAAGCTTCGTGTGTGCTGAATGGTGCAAGCATCAGAACGAGAGGCCTAGGAAGCACAAGAGGATTATACTCTGAGCCAGGAAAGATGTCCTACGATGGATAGCCATGACGCCAGAACAGGATACAGAAAGAATGCACACTAGTTCATCAAGATTACGGTTATCCAAACTCAAGCTTTTTAACTGATACACACAAAATGAATTTTCTGTCCAGCACACACCATGACCTCACCTGTATGCATAAATTTTTGTGTATTTACGGAGTCTGTGCAAGATAGAATGTACTGACTTGAGTCTTACTAACTGGTAATAAAGTGCAGTTCCTTTAATAAAGGACTCCCAGTAGCCCTGCAGAAATTGTGGTGGCAATTGCTATAAACAGATTAAGTAGTAGAGATGAATGTGTTACTTTAATTGTACATACACAAGAATTAGTCTCTTTTTCTAAAGACAAATCTGATATCTGAGTATAAAATAAACAGTGCCACTCCTAGGAATTTAAAAATAAACTACCCAGAATGAAAACTAAGAGTTAAAGATTTATCAGATAGAACAACAAACAGTAAGGCAATATCTATATCAGAAGTCAAATTCCAGGCAAAATTATTGAATATTATAAAGAGGTCAGATTATAGCAAAAAAGTACAATCTATAAAAAGGTAAGTCATAAGTCAGATAAATATAGCGTTGAAATATAAAAGGAAAATGCTTTTAAAACACAATAACATATGAAATCTCATCCTCAGGAAAAGACCAAGTGGTCAAAAAACTAAGAGGTTGAAGATCAAAAAACTATAACTAGAAACAATGATTTAATTTGTCATAGCCAAATCTTGGAAACAACCAACATGCCCATCACATGAGGAATGGTTGAAAAAGATGTAGTATTTTTATACAATGGAGTATTACTCAGCTATAAAGAATAATACACTTGAAGCATTTATATTTAAATGGATGTCACTTGAAGATATATCCATAAGTGAAATAAACCAGACCCATATGTATAAATGTCATATAGTCTCCCTAGCATAGGAACTCAAAAGAAGAAATACAAATAGAAAGGTACAACACAATTAAAAAGAAAGCAAGAACTTGAGGATTTGACGAGGAGAGGGCAAAGAGAAAACCTGGGAAACAGGACAGGGACAAAGCCATACATTTATATGTACAAGATGGGCAAGGCAAGGATCCTGAGAGACATCAGCAGGCTTTTGAAACTAGCAGTTAATTGGTAGGATTCTCACCCTGACTAACTATACATGCTGATACCTCTGAACCAACCAATTGCACTGAAGATAGCAATGTGTAATGGAGGGGTCTTGCTTGGAATGCCTGTTATTCTGGTCTTGTAAATACGTACTTATTGTCATGACATACCAATTATTACCATACTGTCTCACAAGTAAAAGATTTTTTTAAATGGGTAACAAATGAAAAGAAGATACAAGAAAATGAAAAAAATGTCACAGGACTGTCCTGCTGCAATGCTGTATATGGTTAGATTTCTAAATTTCTGTGTAAAAATATGGAATTGTTTATTCATATTCTTCAAATATTTTTCATTTTTTAAATTTTTATCTCCATATTCTGTAGGGACTTAATCTTTAACATATCAATACTTGATGTAAAATACCTATTCCATGTTATGCCTAAGATGTTTGATATTCAGACAGATAGCAAAGGTAAACCCAACTGCACAAGATGTAGGGTAATAATAAGCTTCTCTTCTGGAGGGTTAACAACTTAAGTTTGCAGACCAAAAATTAGAGAAAAAGAAGGGCTGCAAGCAAAGCCAACATTTTGGCCCTAGCCTTTCAAGGTCAGTGAAGAATCAGGAATAGGAGAATCTATACTGTAACATCCTATAACTCAGTTGGGTCCCAAATTTTCTGATCAAGGAGATTATGGGGCCACAGAGCAATGTGATCGATGATGTAGAGTGTACCTAAGGAGAGTCACATGGAGAGAAAACATTCTCTCAGGTTTTCATAGAGAGCAAAATTGTCAAGGAATGGCCATGACTCATCCACCTGGCTGACACTGACAAAGGATCTGCAAACTGTGGTACAGGATAACAGGATAAATCCTGAGGGTACTTGACTGACCTTGTCAGATACAGAAGTTACACTTCTTGTTATACAGGTCTTGCTTTATCTTGGTCTTAACCATCCAGCAGAAAAGTATAAAAACAAGATATATAAAGTAAAACCATATCAATATGTTGAGCTGTGAAAGGCTCAGGTCAACAACTGCTGTGGATAACCCACTACTATTGTGGACTTCTGGACTGTGTTGGATTGTTTTGCTGAATTCACACATCTATCGCATTTAGATGCCAATGGAATACACATTTCTGACAGGACCAAACAAAAAAAAAAAAGCAATACAGAGGAAGGAGTATTTTGTATTTGTATATGCAAAATAGTTAGGATATAGATATACAGCTACTTTCACTTAATTCTTTCTTTTTCAAAGTTTTATTGATAAGCAGATAGCAATGAAACAGTTTCAAATCAAATCGGAAGTACAGTTTCAACAAATAATACACTGCATATATTCTTCTTAGTGGTTAATTGCTGTACAAGAAGTGGACTTGTGATCCTATTTACAAACACCATTAGAACAAATCATTCTATTCATTAAGAGAATGCAACTATATATCTATCCTAACCACTTTGAATACACAG
>NW_004524585.1:2600643-2602132 GCF_000260255.1 Octodon degus | reverse complement strand
AACAAAATGCAACCTCAGAACCCAAGCCCACCCATAACAAGTGCAGAGGACACTAACACAGAACAAATTGGAAATCACACAGCTGAAAGCAATGAATCAATGTCTTCTGAAATAAAGAAACAGCTGCAGAAAGGTATAGAGGACCTCAGATTGGAAATAAAAAAAGAAATCCCTGAATTAATAACATCTGCAGTAAAGAATCAAATGCAGAAACATTGGAGCAAACCCAAAGCTCACACAGAAAAAGTGCACAGGACACTAGCTCGGCTCACATGCATGAATTAATAGCGTCGATATAAAATAAGCAACAGCAGAAAGTTATAGAGGAACTCAGAGCTCAATTCTTTTCTGAAATAAAAAAAGAATTCTCAGAATTCATAGACTCTGAAGAAGCAACTACAGAAACATAGGGAGGAAACCCAATCTGAAAAAAACACTGCAGTTAAAGAATTAATAACTGCTTCTAAAGAAGACATTGATTAAAAAAAAATAGAGGAGATTAGAAAAATGATGGATTTCTTGAATGAGCAATACAGGAAAGAAATAGATCGCATGAACCAGAGTCAAAGAGATAAAAAGGAAATTAAAATCTCAATTACAAGCTTGCAGAACTGTTTAAGTGAAAGTGAAGACAGAGTCTCAGATCTTGAAGATGCTGGTGCAGCTACTGAAAAGATAAGAATCTCTTAAAAACAACAAGGATAGAGGAAAGAATAATCCATCACACGCAAGATGATGCAAAGATGAACAATGTGAGACTAATAGGCAACAATGAGAAAGAAGGAGTCAATACAAATGACATTAAAAAAAATGGGCAGAAGTAATAGCAGAAAACTTCCCAAATATGAGGAAACAATCTGACATTCATGTAACCAAAGCATACAGAACGCCAAGTAACCTCAACCCAATGAAAAACACCCCGAGACATGTAATAGTCAAGATCCCAGAAAACAGCACAAGAATGATATACTGAAAGCTGTTAGAGAAAAGAAACACATCACATTCAAAGGAAAACCCATCAGAATTACAGCCGACTTCTCTTCACAAACCATGAAGGCAAGAACAGCATGGAGCAGAGTACTTCAAGTCCTCTATGAAAATAAATTCCAAACCAGACTACTATACCCTGAAAAACTCTATTTCAAGTTTGATGCAGACCTGAAATACTTTCATAAAAAGAACAGCAAAAGAATTTTGTGATGACAAAGCCAACCCTACATAGACCACAGAATGATGTTCTAGAGAGGGATTAAAATGATCAGAACTCCACGAATGAGATCAGAAGCAACCTACTAAACAGGGCAAGCAATTAAACACAGGAGAAAAAGGAGTAAATGACAACATGTAAATAACAACAGGTAAACAACATGTCAATTGTAAGTCCATACATCTCAATATTAACCATCAATGTAAATGGACTCAATTCACCAATTAAGAGAAATAGACTGGCACAGTGGATTAGGAAACAAAATCCAACAATATGCTGTAT
>NW_004524585.1:2583922-2594763 GCF_000260255.1 Octodon degus | reverse complement strand
TTAAATAGTTTTTTTTGTTTGTTTGTGGGGGGGTTTTGTTTTTTTGTTTTGGTTTGGTTTGGGTTGGTTTTGGGTTTTTTTGGTGGAACCAGGGATTGAACTCAGGCCCTTGCACTTGCCAGGGAAGTGTTTATTCCACTGAGCCATCTCCCTGTCCCCTAAGTAGTTTATTGATTACACATGATAATGGATGATACACAGCTTCAATCCCATCTATCATTGTATCTGGTACCATTATTCAATTTAGATATATAGGATGTGTCAACATTCATTTTTATAACCAAGTAGCTGGCTGTTTGCTTGGGTGATCTTTTCAATGGTCAAATTCAGAGGTCACAACAGTAACTGTCAGTTCAGCTACACTAGTGTTTCTGAAGACAATGACTTTTTTTTTTTTTTTTTTTTTTTTTTGGCGGAACAGGGGATTGAACTCAGGCCCTTGCGCTTGCCAGGGAAGTGCTTATTCCACTGAGCCATCTCCCCAGCCCCGACAATAACTTCTTTAACCAAGCAATTGTACAGAAATTTTAAATGGGACCTGGCATCACCCTGAAGGAATTCTAGCTTCACACTGTTGGGGATGTTAACCAAGATGACTTCAGAGCAGACTAACTTTACACAGCACATTTTTAAAAAGACACATTTATTCAGCGTCATGATTAGACTATTACATTTAGCAATCAACAGCATGGGTGCAAAAAAATAAAAGGTCTATATTAAAACCTTTGTTGGAATGCCTTACACTTTCTACAGAGCAGAAACTAAAATAACCTGTTATACAATTAGTCACAAATACAGTCAAGTTTTTTGCCCATATGCGTGAGTATCGCCTAAAACATGTCTTCTTTGTAGCAGCTAGGCCCTGCCACCACTGTGCTTGGCTGAGTTCACAAGTCTATTGTAACTTGTAGCTTCCCTGTTACTTCTCTGGCTCTCCTCTCTGCCAAACTTGGTTTCCTGGAAGTGTTTAAAACCTTCTGCCACTGCCATAGCTACTGCTGCTGTTAGAGCCACCATAGCCACCTTGATTTGGTGGTTTGGTAAAATATTGGCCTCTACCATCATAGAGCCCAGAGCTTCTGCCTCCAAAGTTTCCCCCTTCATGGGTCCAAAATTTGAAGACTGACTGTTGTAATTGCCAAATTCATTATAGCTTCCACCACCTCTGTGACTGCTTCTATCATTATCAAATCCATTATAGCCTTCTCTGATACCACCATATCTTCCCCTGCCATGGCTGCCACAAAAGTCACTTCAACCACTGAAGTTTCCTCCACAACTGAAACTGTCATTGCCACCAAAACCACTGCATGACCACCACCAAAATTTCAAGAACCACTTTGACCTCTTTGGCTAGATGAAGCACTAACCATCTCCTGCTTTGACAGGGCTTTCCTCACTTCACATTTGTGGCCTTTCACAGTGTGGCATTTTTGAATGACAATTTTATCCACAGAATCATGGTCATCAAAAGTTACAAAAGAAAAGTCCCTCTTCTTTCCACTGCCTCAGTCGATCATAATTTCTTTCTTTCTTTCTTTCTTTCTTTCTTTCTTTCTTTCTTTTTTTAGTACCTGGGATTGAACTCAGGACCCTGCACTTGCTTGCTAGTCATGCACTTATTCTACTGAGCTATCTCTCCAGCCCTTGGTCATAATTTCAATCAGTTCAATTTTTCCATATTGTTTAAAATAATCTCATAGGTGATGTTCTTCAATATATTCTGTAATGCCACCAACAAAAATTATCACCATTAATTGGGCACCTGTTCTTTGAGAATCTTCTCTGAGACATCTCTCTTTGGTTCAACAACTCTTCCATCCACTTTGTGTGGCTTTCATTCATGATTGCATCCACCTCCTCCACAGTGGTGTAAGTGACAAACCCAAAGCCCCTGGAACGCTTGGTGTTTGGGTCTGTCATTACCCCGCAGTCTATGAGTGTTCCCCATTGCTCAAAATGGCTCCTCAGACTCTCATCAGTTCTTTCAAAGCTCAGACCTCCAACAAAGAGCTCCAGTAGACTCCTTGGGAGACTCCGACTTAGACATGATGGCAGTCAGGAGAGAGACTGACAATGTTTCCTCAACAGTGTCCACCAGCAGAAAGCAAGACATTCACTTTGACTCATGAACCAAGTAGTTATAAGGATAGCTCTGTGGATAGAATTATAACCCCCTGAAACTCAAAATTTGATACTCTATCCTCCAAAATGATCTTATTTGGAGATGGCCCTTTGGATTTCAGTGAGGTTGTAAGAGTAGATCTATCAATTCTCAGCCTTTTAGCTAAGATCAAGCATAGTAATAAAAAAAAAACTTCATAACAAGTAAAACAGCAAAAAAAATCAAGTGTAGAATCTGTTCTTATCAGTTTAATATCTGATACATCCTCTGTCTGAGGACAATATATTAAATGGAGTTTTGGAGCTGGGAGATGGAATCGGAGCTTGCTCCATCCACTGCACACACCAACCTGGTATTGCATTACCTCCAGGAACAGTGCGTCCTCTTGAGGAAATAGAAAGAAAAAAAAAAGGGGGGGATCCCTCCTGATGGCACTAATGTTCTTTTCTTTTCTTTTTCTTTTCTTTTCCCCCCTTTGCAGTACTTGGGATCGAACTTGAGCTTCTCAGTCAGGTATTTATGTCCCTGAGCTATGTCCCCAGCCCCTAGTGTTCTTATAAATTAGAAACATCACAAATTTATTTTTTTTTATTTGCTGATACCTAATGTTCAAACCATCTGGCCTATAGTATTTTGTTGCAGTAGACTGTATAAACTAGCAATTAGAAAATATTTGGAACTGAATAATGAAATCTTAAATTTCAAAAATATTGTGTTACAGCTAAAATAGTTTCTTTAATGTTTATATATTAACTTAAAAGATAGTTAAACAAAATCAACAATATTAGAAATAAAATGGGGGGCATTTGAAAGATGCCAAAATTAAAAGTAGAAATTCAAATAACTGACACTACCAATAAACTTAAAAATATGAAATGCATGTATTCTCATAAATAATAACTCCTACCAAAATGAATTAAGAAGGAAAAATAAGGGCCAGGGACATAGCTCAGTGCCTTGCAAGCACAAGGTCCTGAGTTTGATCCCCAGTACCACAAAACAAAGGAGGAGCAGGAGGAAGAGGAGGAGGACAAGGGGGAGGAGGAGGAGAAGTAGAAGAGAAAGAAGAAGAAATAATGTGCTTGTAAACTGTTTTTATGAGAAAGAGTCTTACTATGTATAGTTTAGGCAGGCCTCCAACTCACACCAGTCCTCCTGCCTCAGCCTACCAACTTCTAAGATTACAGGTATGCACCACCACAACTGGGTTTGTATTCATGACTCTTTTGGAAAAAATGTTTAATCATTTATTTATTTATTTATTTATTTATTTATTTGGTACAGAGTCTCACTATGCAGCTCAGATTTATAGTGATTCTCCTGTCTCAATCTCCCCATTGCTAGGATTACAGGAGTATACTACCACACCCAGTCTCAGAGGTTTTGGTGGCTGGCACAGCATGTCTGGGGTACTGGTGATTGAACTCAGGTCCTTGTGCTTACCAAGTAGGCACTTAGACTGCCAAGATATCATCCCAGCCCTGTATTTGTGACTCTTAAGGGCTGCTTGAATTTGTAATTTTAAATATTGCAAAAAAAAGTCCAAGATTATGATGTGGTGTCTTTAACAAATTCTTAAGCATGTAATGTCAATCACGTATCTATCACAGAGGTTTTCTGAATAAGGAAATAAATGATCACTTCCTAAAGTATTATCCATATTTTATACAATTCTGGATTCATCCCAGGAATGCAAATTTCATAAGAATTAGAAAATCATTCACAAATTTACAGTGTGAATAAAGAGTATCATTTGATTATCAAATAGAAGCAGAAAAGCATCCTCTAGTCCTCTATCATTTATTAGTAAAAATTACATAGAAAATAAATAAACTGCCAAAGGCTATCCATTTAAACAAAATTCAAAGATTCAAAACAGGTGAGTATGCTAGTTAAGGATCATCTGTGTTCATTATTCCACTGGCCATCCTAAGCAAAGGAAGACATTTAAGATGGTGATTAGAATGGATAAATTCAACCTGGTTACATAAGTTACCATTAAAATTAATTTTAAAGGAAAATAAGTTTCAAAGGTCAAGAGAAATATGACTAGAAATGGGAGAATGTAATAAGTTTGTAAATATAAGAGTCTTTTTTTAAAAAGTCAAATGAATTTCCTTATACTAGCTATAAAATTGGACTATGTCTTTTTATTATAGCTTTACTGAGATATAACTATATGCAAAGAATTATGCATATTTAATATGAATATGAATATTATGATTAGTTTAGACATATGCAATACTTTTGATACCATCACCACAGTCAAGGTCATAGACTTACATACCTACGGCCTCCCAAAGTACCCTAGTATTTCTTTTTATAGTAAGAATACATGACATGAAATCTGCCTACTTAACAAATTTTGAAGTATTATTCTATGCATACTGTGTTGTACTGAAGATATCTAGAACTCAATCATCCAATATAGCTGAAACTTTATTCTCATTAAACAATTCTTTGTTCTCTCTTGCCCTATCTACTAATACAACCGCTATTATAATCTCTACATCTTTGGTATAGATACTGGTATAGATACAATACCTTATAAATAGCATCTTCAAAAAGCACATTTTGAAAAATAATATTTAATATATGAAAACTATGAAACACTGAGACAAAATTTTAAATGTGAAGACATTAATGTGAAAAATATAAAGTAACTGAAAATAAAAAATATGTAAAAGATAGTCAATAAGTGATAAATAATTATGTTCATGGGTTGTAATAACAAATTTGTAAAGATGTTAATAATACACAAATAGGGTTACACATCCAAAGAAATTCTAATTAACATTATAAATTCATTTTTGTTGAATTTGAAAGACCTGATTCTAAAACTCATAAGGAAGCATGAAAAGTAAACAATTTTAATTAATGAATGAAACAAAGATAAGGATTATCTCTAAAACATTTTAATTTTCATCTTCTTATGATTTGTCACATTAATTATGTGACCCATGTAATGGATAAAATATTAACGAATGCTTTTCAAAATGTGTACTTGATTTGCAATTCTATCTCGATCTCTATTTTCTCCAGGATGAGCCCTTCTTAACATAAAAGTCCAGTGTCACTGTTGCATTATTGCATGCTGCCATTCAGCAGGTGACAGTTTGTTGAGTTCTTTCCCTTCTTCTATGGTTATTCTGACCACAAGTCTTGAATTAGAGAATTGGGAATATTCAGTGCCTCTGTGCTCTCTATCTTATCTCATCCACATGGCTGATGCTGACAAAGGATATGCAAATTGTGGTACAGGGTTACAGGATAAATCCTGAGGGTGCCTGACTGACTGTCAGATACAAAAGTTACATTTCTTGTTATACAGGTCTTGCTTTACCTTGGTCTTAACCATCCAGCAGAAAAGTATAAAAACAAGATATATAAAGTAAAGCCATATTAATATGCTGAGTTGTGAAAGGCTCAGGTCAACTGTTGTGGATAACCTACTACTATTGTGGACTTCTGGACTGTTGGATTGTTTTGCTGAATTCACACATCTATAGTATTTAGATGCCAATGGAATACCCATTTCTGACAGGACTAAACAAAAAGAGGGGATACAAAGGAAGGACCATTTTGTATCTGTATATCTGTATAGTTAGGATAGATACACAGCTACTCTGACTTAAATCAATGAGAAGAAAGATTTGTATGAATAGTGTTTGGACAGGATATTCTGTCTGCATCTTGTACTATGGATAACCACTAAGAAGATAACAATGTATAATGTATTAATTATTGAAACTGTCCTATTAATCAGTTTTGAAACTCTCTCATTGATGTTTCTCAATAAAATAAAATTTAAAAAATAAAATAAAAAGACATGAGTTACACCTATTCTCCCCAATAGCTTGCTATGTAGGTCTGTCTACTTTACCTTTGGGAATTATAAACAGTACTACTCTGTCTCTGAACTGATGAATGGCTCTGGCTACAGAAAGTAGACTGCAATCTTATTGGCTCTCATATTTGGCTTGTATTCCTCACTGTGACATTAGTTCTAGCCCCATTTTCACAAATATGTGCTGCTCCAAATCTACACTCCTCCCCTTTCCTGAGTTCTCTACCACCTGGTTGCCTGTTTGACTATTAAAGTTACTACATAAAACACTACTTCTAGGAGCATCAACTTTCTCCCAATTCTATTCCTTAACCTCCCAGTGGTGAGCATGACTCATCAACTGAATTCTGCCTAGTCCTTGGAATGTTGGAATTACTACCACTAAAATTCACTGAGGTTTGGCTTCTTGTTCACCTAGCCGGAAGACTAGTGTGATCTTTGTTGTCTATTTCTAGTATGATCTCTGATAATATCTGGACATGAGGTGCCCACATCATCTTCCTCATGAATTTCAAATCCTCTGTTCTTACAATTTATGTGGATCTCCAGCATAAACCAAAACTCTCCACTTGTTGGGTTTGTTTGATTCACTGATCTCCAAGCTTGGTCCCCACTGTGTCCACTCTGAGTCACATTATCGGTAAGATAAAAGTTGGACAGCTATTCTCGCAAAGAATCTTGAACTTTCTCTAAGGACTTCTGCATCTCTGTTGGTTGACCCATTTCTCAAGCCAGGCTGAGATGCTAGCTGCCCCTTCACTCCATCTAACCACTGTTGTAATTCCATTGTTATTTCTCTGGAGGTGCCTAAAAGATTGTGGTCTCTCTTTAGCTGGTAATTCTTCATCACTGAATTCACTTAAAAAATGATAATAGACTTCTGAGGTGGAGTTCTTGCTGCCATCTTTTCCCATTTCCACAAAGATTACAGCCCTGAGGTGAAGGTTCTTCACCATTATTGCCTGCCCTAGACCTGGTCTGATTCATACTGAGACACTTGGCCTCCTTATTTTCCTTTCCACGTGCTTTTTACATATGGAATAGTACCCATCCTTCAGTTGTTTGTGCCTTTTTTTGAGAGTTGCCCATCTCTTCCTCTTTTCTTAATGTTAAAGAAGACTTTACTTGAGCTATTAAGTTTCATAAGCTTAGTATTGTGTCTAGACATTAGTGCCTAAGCCTTTCAAAGAATGCTGGGCTGAATGTCTACTATGTATATTTAATTTACTTAAAATGATAATTTAATATGCATGCTATATGTGTACATATAGACCTATAATTTTATTGAGAAACAAATAGCAATGAGACAGTTTCAAAACTGATCTGTAGAACAGTTTCAATAATAAATACATTGCACATTGTTATCTCAGTGGTTATTCATTGTGCAGACATGACATCCCATCCACAAACACTATTAGAACAAATTTTCTTATTCATTGAATTAAGAGAATGTAATTGTGTATCTATCCTAACTATTTTGAATACACAGATACAAAATGGTCATTCACGTGTATCTCCTTTTTTTGTTTAGTTTTGTCATAGAAGGGTATTCCATAGACATATAATTTTAAGGTTAAAATATTCTGTCCAAAAACCAAAAGTTTGATTCTTATTTCAGCTTTTGGGCTTATACAGCATATGACACAATATTGACAAGAACATCTCTGAAAGTAGATTAAAATATAATTTTGAAATAGAGATAATTTATTGAAGCATCTCTGATAATCTAACTTATTAGCAAGCAATATGTAATACTGAATAACCATTTTTTATTCAGAAATGGAACATGGGAAGATCAGAAGCTACAGATTATTTAAGATTTCTTTTTGAAATGTGCAAAAAAAATTGGGATTAAGGTATAGAGTATGCATGGTTTCTCAAATTTGGTTTAAAAAATCTTGTAAAAAGTCTACACAGAATCAAATGCATAACTAATATGTTAAGTTCATTTAGAGGGCAAATAATTATAAATAATATGAAAAAGAAAACCTAAGGAGAATGTAAAATTTATCTAAACACAAAATATGAATTGAAAATCTATTTCTGCATGTGAATACTAAAACAAAGAAAAAAATAAAATAAAATTTACCTGAGTATACTGGAGACATGTTCAAAAATTTTTAACAAATATTTTTTGGGTTTTTTTTCTTAATAAAAAGAGATTAATCATTGTTTTCATGGCTCTCATTGACCCTAGCTCTTAACCACCTACAATTATTTTTGACTCTACAGTGAAATACCTAGTTTTCTGGGCAATAAAAATGTCTCCCAGAGTGAGCTTCTGTCTTTTGATCCCAGTGGTAGCTTTGGACATAGGGGTTTTCTAGGGCTCTTACTGCCAGGTGACTCCATCAAATCTCTAAGCACTGGCTTTGAGTGCTCCCACCGGAGGAGAGAAGGAGAAAGTAAAACAGCTACTTTAATTACGCCAGCAGGGCTCCTTGATTGATTAGTTTCTCTTGGGTTCAACTAACATGGAGAAGCAAAAGAAGACAAAGCACATGGAGCGAGAACAGGCTGTTATACCAACATAACTCTGCCATTTTCTCGCTGTCTGCCTCTGGTTGCTCTGGTCTTGCTTCCTTATTCTCAGATCCACAAAGACGATGTAGCTTAGTCTGTCCTCAAACTTATGGTCTTGAGTTAGTACATGAAATAGAGGAAAATGTAAATAACTTACAACTTTTGAAGACGTGTCTGAAAGAAATGCGTATTGCCTATCTATCTGCATACATGAACCAGAATGAGAAAGTTCATCATATTTGTTTTAATATACAAGCTCAATTTTAATTTTCTAAGACTTTTATAAGATTCTAGCTACAAGTACAGTAGTTACAAAATCATTTTCCTCATTGTTTGCTTCATCATCTTGAAGTGGCACATGGTGCTAATTAACATAACATGCAGAGCACAATAAAACTTACCTGTCACAACAAATGATGCTGTTCCCCATCCTTGAGTTTCCTTTGTAGGGAATATATTCACAGAAGAGAGATCATTTAATCAGCAATGATTTATAAAGTCTTATAAAGTTAGACACAGTGAAATCAAACCTGCCTTATCAGTGACAATATAAGGGAAGTACTGATATTAGCATATTACTGGAGATCCACCACTTGCAATTAGATAATAGTTTAAATTTTGATAAAATAGACACATAGACAATATTTACATCTTAAAAAGGAAGCTCTGAAACCTACAGAAAGGTTGGAATGTTGCCAATGTAAAAGCAGCAGAATTTGTACATTAAAGCCTCTGTTTTGTATTTTTTTAATCAGAAAATGAAGAATTTCTAAAATACTTTAAAAAAAGAATATTTGGCTGTACCTGGAAAGAAAATAACCTGGATTCAACCAAAAAGCTAAAAGCATACAGAAGTAAGAAAAAAATTAAGATGAGTAATGTGCATCCTCAGAGACTGAGCAGAGGAAATATAAGAAAGCAGCAAACAATTCAAGCACTATAAAATGAGAGGAATCCCTTTTTCACAGGCTACAGGGAAGGAAGGAAGCAATACAATGGTGTTAGATCATTGTCCTAAAACTGGAGAGAGACTTTTATAAAATCTCTAGTTCAATGCTTTCACTTACATGAATCAGAAAAAAAGATTATTTCTAATGCAATTACTTGTGCAAATTCTTTGACTTCTTTCATTCATGTTTTAAATTTGATGACTATAAGCTATTCATTTCTTCCATGTTTAGGATAAGGTCCCAAAGGATGAATGAGTTCTACTGGATCACATCTCCAAAAAGATGTACAGAAGTTTTATGTTGCAGTGATCTACCAGTTCCCTAGGGGACAGAAGGAAAAGCGGAGCAATAGGAAAATGAAGAATTCTGGCAAGTTCTTTCTAGCAAGCAAAAAGGTTATGAGATGATGGCTAATGAAGTAGAAAGGGAAAAATAAATCTAGCATTTCAAAGTCTTTCAATGTCAAAAATCATGCCCTCGGGAAGTGGGCTGATGAGCTCCGTCTCACTTCATCTTACACGGAATCACACGAAAACAGGGGTGCCCCGCGACTCTCACTGGCAGCTACCAGGCACACTTGAGCAAACCTTTCAGACCGCTCATTTCCACAGAAGCAGGATAGCTGAAAGGCTAGGTGACTATTAAGTCAGTAGCCAAGTATGGTAACAAGAAATGGAAAGAATTACAGAGAAATAGAAGGCTGCAGAGAGCTTCCTGCTACCCTGCGCCAGTGGGACCAGTCCCAGCCCAGGGGCAGCCTGGGCCGGACCCTCTCCCAGACCCTCAGGCCGCCCCCCACCAATCCGCAGTGCCTCCCCGACCCCGCCCGCAGAATAGGATTTTCTGCCGAGTTCCAGGAGCCCCCAGACCCAGTCCTAGCCCAGGTCCGGTGAGTGCTGAGAACTTCTTGCTACCCTGCGCCGGTGGGACCAGTCCCAGCCCAGGGGCAGAGTGGGCCGGACCCTCTCCACCCCCTCCGGCTGCCCTCCACCACTCCGCCATACCTCCCCCACCCTTCACACCGAGTAGGAATTTTTGCCCCATCCTGGAGCCCCCAGACCCAATCCTAGCCCAGGTCCCATGAGTGTGTGCAGAGAGCTTCCTCTTTCTCCTACTTCACCTTCCCCCTCCAGGCACAGCTCAGGCCTGGCATACACGCCTGAGGTGTAATCCTGCAGCTGCAATCCCTGCAGGGGAGAGTGTAGAGGATAGATCCAACCAGCTCGTCCAGGGGCAACAACATCTCGCCACAGGGGCACATCAGGTTCATCCTTAAGGGCAGCAGCGGGAAAGATTGAGCACAGCAGCCAGACGCAGCTGGATAAGTCCAAACTTTGTAGAGCTGCACCGGAACTTCAGTACGTGCGAAGGTTAAAACTACAGCAAAGATCTACAA
>NW_004524585.1:2582775-2583822 GCF_000260255.1 Octodon degus | reverse complement strand
AACCAATGGGTCACAGATGAAATTAAACAAGAAATTCAACAATATCTACAATTCAATGAAAATTCAAGCACAACTTATCAGAATTTATGGGAAACCATAAAAGCAGTTCTCAAAGGGAAATTCATACCTGTGAACTCACACATTAGGAAAACAGAACGGGAACAAATAAATAACCTAATGCTGCACCTTCAACAACTAGAAAAGGAAAAGCAAACCAAAGCAAGAGCCCAAAATGGGAAGAAATCACAAAGATTAGAACAGAAATTAATTCAATTGAGATGAGCAAAACAATTCAAAGAATTAAAAAAGCAAAAAGCTGGTTCTTTGAAAGGTTAAATAAAATGGATAAGCTTCTAGCTAACCTCATCAAACAGAAGAAAGAAAAAATTCAAATACAAGTAATAAGGAATGAAAAGTGTGTAATTACCACAGAGTCAGTGGAAATTCAGATTATTAATAGATACTTTGAGAATCCTTACTCTCACAGAATAGAAGACACAGAAGAAATGGACAGATTCCTAGAAAGGTACAAATTACCACAACTGAGTTGACAAGAAATAACCACTCTCAATAGTGAAATAACAGCCAATGAAATACGAGATGTAATTAAAAACCTACTGCCAAAGAAAAGTCCAGGTCAGGATTGATTCACAGCTGAATTCTAGAAGACATGTACAGAAGATGTAGTCTCTATACTCCTCAAACACTTCCACGAAATTGAAAAGGAAGAAATCCTCCCAAAATCATTCCTGGAGGCAAGACTTATACGGATACCAAAACCAGGGAAAGACAAAACTACGAAAGAGAATTTCAGGCCGATCTCCCTCATGAACATAGATGCCAAAATCCTCAATAAATATACTAGCAAATAGAATACAGCAAATCATCAAGAAGATGATACACCATGAACACGTAGGATTCATCCCAGGGATGCAAGGATTGATCAATATTTGAAAATCTATAAATGTAATACGCTATATCAATAGAGTGAAAACTAAAAACCACATGATCATCTCCATTGATGCAGAAAAGGCTTTTGACAAAGTC